>NW_026624197.1:45790-46875 GCF_030028575.1 Malurus melanocephalus
CAGCCCAGATGTGGGGGATCAGCCCAGATGTGGGGATGGAGCCCAGATGTGCAGGATGGAGCCCAGATGTGGGGATCAGGCCAGATGTGCATCACCCATCACTGCTGTTTCAGGCCCGGAGCTGTCTCTGCCCCAGTGCTGCCACAGTCAATGTGATTTTATTATAATGTGATTTTATTCCTGCACACAGGAATGAGCACACCAGCACCGAGGGCACATCTCCCCAGCCCACCCCGCCCTGGGGACCCCAATCTGTCCCCCCCACCCCATCCCATCCCTGTCACCCTCCCCCTGCGGTGCCAGGCACAGGCCGTACCTCATCTCCAACACCTCCTGCCGGCTCTCCTCGTATTTCCTCTTCCACTCGTTGGCCTCCAGCTCCTTGGTGATTATCTGCAGCAGACAGGGGACCCTCGGGACGTGCTCTCAGGGGCTGTCCCACACAGGGGAGCAGATCCCACCCCAGGCAGAGCCGAGCTGCCCCTGCTGCCCGTGGAGAGGGGAAATGAGGGGAAATGAGGGGAAATGAGGAGCTGTGAGGGGTCATTGGGACACTGAGGGCACTGAGGGGAAATGAGGGGCACTGAGGGCACTGAGGGGACACTGAGGGGACACTGAGGGGCTGTGAGGGGTCATTGGGGCACTGAGGGCACTGAGGGCACTGAGGGGACACTGAGGGGCTGTGAGGGGACACTGAGGGGCAGTGAGGGGCAGTCCCAGGGGCTCTGAGGGCCTATGAGGGCACTGAGGGGTCATTGGGGCACTGAGGGGAAATGAGGGCACTGAGGGGTCATTGGGGCACTGAGGGGAAATGAGGGGTCATTGGGGCACTGAGAGCACTGAGGGCACTGAGGGGCAGTCTCAGGGGCTCTGGGAACACTGAGGGGACAGGACCCCACCATTACCTCCTCCCTGATGAGTGTCAGCACCGCTGCCTTGTCGGGCTCGCTGAGGCCGATGCCACCCAGGTCACTCCTGCTGACAGCGGGGTCTTTGTCCACGGAGCACAGCCTGGGATTGTCCTGGGGAATTGTCCAGCTGGGATTGGGGGGGTTCCTTTGGACCCACCGCCCCTCTTTGGGGTG
>NW_026624197.1:51050-52574 GCF_030028575.1 Malurus melanocephalus
GAGGGGACAGGACCCCACCATTACCTCCTCCCTGATGAGTGTCAGCACCGCTGCCTTGTCGGGCTCGCTGAGGCCGATGCCACCCAGGTCACTCCTGCTGACAGCGGGGTCTTTGTCCACGGAGCACAGCCTGGGATTGTCCTGGGGAATTGTCCAGCTGGGATTGGGGGGGTTCCTTTGGACCCACCGCCCCTCTTTGGGGTGTTCTCCCCTATTTTATCACCTCTTTGGGATGCTCTCCCCTGTTTTATCACCTCTTTGGGATGCTCTCCCCTGTTTTATCACCTCTTTGGAGTGCTCTCCCCTGTTTTATCACCTCTTTGGAGTGCTCTCCCCTATTTTATCAGCCTCTGCTCAGGTGCTGAATTTCCCTCTCTGCACACACAGAGCCCAGGAGCTGTGTCTGACCTGGCACAGCTCTGGTGAGGTTTTAGTCCCTTCCCTTGATGGGAGCACGGAACAGAACAGCCGTGAGCTGCCCCACAATCCCAAAAGGGACACCCAAAAGGGACACCCAAAAGGGACCCCCAAAAGGGACACCCAAAGGGACACCCTCCGAGGGCCCATTTCTCCAGGAGATGTGCTCACATCCCCCATCCCTCATCCCACGCCTGTTTAAAACATCCCCAGCCTGGAGGGTCTGTGAGGGGCTGGGTCCCCAAGCCCTCCTGGTCTGTGGGGAGCTGATGGACTCAAATTGCTGCTGGCAGCTGCAGGGACATTTTCTGGGCACTGCTGATACCCAAATGCCCGAGGGAGTGTGGGGGGAGCAGAGCAGGGATCAATCACTGCCTTCCTCCCCAAAGCCAACTCCAAACGGGGAAAGCTCAGTCCCTGAGTGGATTCTGCCCCTACCCCCTGCTCTGTCCAGGATTCCAGAAACATCTCCCCAGGCCAGGCTGCTCCTCCTCCCATCACAGCCAAGGGACAGCATCTCCTTGGGAACGGCTGCCAGAAATAGAGACGGGCTGGAGGAGGGAGGCAGCGAGCTCCTGACGGTTTGGAAAGAGAGCACTGGAACACTTCTGCCCTTCTCCCCTTCTCCCCTCCTGAGCTGCTCACATCGAGCACCCCGAGCCCTTCCCGGCTCTCACTGCAGCCCTGGTGGGTTCTGGACCCTCCCCAGGACAGCTTTGGGTCCCCAACTCTGACAGGTTCAGCCCCGGGSTGCTTTGGAGCCTCTCACAGTCTCCCCAAAAACAGGAGCCCACCTGAGCACCCCCAGGTGACCCCGGGCTCTCCTGGGCACCAAACCAAAGGGTCACTTTGCCTCCCGTCCTTGTGGGGCTCAGCACAGTTAAATCTGTCTCAGAGAGGCTGTTTGTGCTGATGTTGCTAATCTCACTGTCACCTGCTCGTCCACTGGAGCAGCTTTGGGCAGGGCAGCTGAACTGGCACCTTCAGGGGTGGCCCCTGCAGCAGAGGGGTCTGGGGGCTCCTCGGGGTGTGCCAGGGGTGCCCTGCATGGCAGGGACAGTGAGACTGCAGGTCCCTGGCCAGCTGTGTCCCCTCCCCGTGCCCTCC
>NW_026624197.1:53146-54487 GCF_030028575.1 Malurus melanocephalus
AGGCACAGGATGGTCTGAACTCCAGAGGATGCTGGAATAGATCAGCTCAGTCTGTGCCACTGCACTCCAGAGGAGCTGTCACCGGGGCCTGCTGTGCTTAACAGGAGATAAAATACATCACCCCACATCTGTGAGGCACGGGACACCCTGACCTGAGGGACACAGCCCCAGAGGACACCCTGACATGTGGGACACCCTGACCTGAGGGACACAGCCCCGGAGAACACCCTGACATGTGGGACACCCTGACCTGTGAGACCCTGCCCGGCAGGACACCCTGACATGTGGGACACCCTGACCTGAGGGACACAACCCCAGAGAACACCCTGACCTGCAGGAGGGACACCCTGACCTGAGGGACACCCTGACCTGTGAGACCCTGCCCCATAGAACACCCTGCCCCACAGCAGGGACACCCTGCCCTGCACACACGGTGCTGCCCCACACAGCATTTGTGGGGTAATTTATGGGCCTGACTCACAACTGCAGCCCCGATTCACGTGTTAACCAGGCCCTGAACGCTGTATTTAGAGACTCAGCCTGGAAAGGAAGGAGGTGATGCAGTGCTGGTGACTGCAGATTTCACACTCCATCCATCCCCAGCAGCAGCTGCACCCACAGCTCCCACCCCATCCCTGCCCRGCCCTCCAGACCAGCAGCAATAAATAAATAAACCTTGCCAGCCTCTCCACTGACTGTCACATTTTCCTCCCCTGAGGACAAAGCACCATTCTCTCCCTGGAATTGGCAGCCCAGCACTGGGATAAACGATTAACGGGAGAAATGATTAAATGATTAATGTCTGCACCCCCCACCCCGTGGTGATCTCTCCTGCTCGCACCTAGGACTTGGCTATTGATTAAATGTCATGTTGCCTGCCTTTTAATTATTCCATAATGGCTTGGGCAGAGAGGCTAATTGGGACACTGAGAGCAGAATTCCACCGGGAGCAGTCATGGGGGGCTCTGTGGCATTACTGAGATCTCCATAAGCACAGCCCCAGTGCCAGCACACCCAGCCCTGGCAGCTCCAGCCTGCCACAGCTCTGGGCAGGGTCTGCAGCTCTGAATGCCCTGGGCAGGGTCCTGCAGCTCAGGATGCTCTGAATGCTCTGAGCTCGGTTCTGAAGCTCAGGATGCTCTGAATGCTCTGAGCTCGGTTCTGAAGCTCAGGATGCTCTGAATGCCCTGAGCTCGGTTCTGAAGCTCAGGATGCTCTGAGCTCGGTTCTGAAGCTCAGGATGCTCTGAGCTCGGTTCTGAAGCTCAGGATGCTCTGAGCTCGGTTCTGAAGCTCAGGATGCTCTGAATGCCCTGAGCTCGGTTCTGAAGCTCAGGATGCT
>NW_026624197.1:55953-57221 GCF_030028575.1 Malurus melanocephalus
GCTGGGCTGATCTGCGGGGATCAGGGCTGGGAACTCCATGGAAAGGATGGAAGGCTTCAAATGCACTGGGGTGAGCAGCTCCTCACCAGCCCTGCTCCCTCCCTCCTTTCCAGCAGGGAAAATGCCAGCCTGCAGCTCAGGCAGCCCAGCTCTCCCCACCATACCACACCCCTGTGCCCCATCTCAGCACCCTGTGCCCATCCTGTGCCCATCCCACATCCCTGTGCCCATCCTGTGCCCATCCTGTGCCCATCCCTCATCCCTGTGCCCATCCCTGTGCCCATCCCTGTGCCCATCCCTATGCCCATCCTGCACTCCCATGCCCATCCCACACCCTCTGCCCATCCCTGTGCCCATCCCGTGCCCATGCCGCTCACCTGAGCGCTGACATCCAGGCCCAGGGGCTGTGTCTCGTGCTGTTTGACCTTGCAGCCGCTCCTGCAGGGAGAGAAGCAGCAGCTGAGCGGGGCTGGGGTGGCCCAGGGGACAGGGACACGAGCAGACAGCCCAAGCAGGGGAGGCAGCCCCAGCACTGCACCCGCCGCGTGCCAGCGCCCACTCAGCACCCAGCACCGGGCACAGCAACCCCTGCAAGGAACAGAGGGAACAGGCAAACAAAAGACACGAGCACACAGYGCTGGGTTTGTGTGTGAGGTGTTTATTGCTGAGGAAGCCGAGGAGCAGAGCGAGGAGCCCGCGGGGCCGATGGTGAAGGCACAGAAGGATCTCCCTCGCCGCACCCGCCCTGCCTGTCCGGCACAGGGGCACCCGRTGAGTGTGGAATTCCTGCAGCAAGAGCCACGTCCAGGCTGTCCCRTGGCCTGTCCCTCACTGCAGGTCTGTCCGGGGCTTCTCTGCAGCGTCCACATCTCCCCGGGTCAGTCAGACACACGAGCAGAGCAGAGAGCACGGCGCTGACAAAGCCTCCAGTGGCACAAACGCTGTCCCGAGGAGCRGGGCCCTCCTCCCTTCCTTTGGGGAGTTGTGCCCGTGTCGCTCTYGCAGGAGATCCCTGGACCTTCACCCCATTCCTGCACACCCAGGGCAGCACTGCAGGCACACACCCAGCACACCAACAGCTCAGGCAGCCCAGGCACAGTCCTGTGCTGCTCTCCTGCACCTCTCCCCTCTCACTCCGCACTCAGCAATGCCCAGGAAATGCCTGCTGAGCTGGAACAGCTCGTGTGACAGGCACAGCAGGGAGGGATCCCAGCGTTCAGAGCCATCGCTCCCCGCTGCAGGGACACGGGCAAGGGCTGCAGTGACTG
>NW_026624197.1:58241-65771 GCF_030028575.1 Malurus melanocephalus
CACAAACCAACAGCAGAGAGCACAACCAAAGGGCAGAAGGAGGCAGCATGCCATGGAGAGGGGCAGCACACACCCAGAGAGAGGACAGAAACAGCAAAGGAAGAGAAAAGAATACAGGAGAGAGTACTTACAACAGAAAACAGAGAAATTTCACTTGTTCAGTAGTCCTGATGCATCAAAGCACGGACAGGGAGAGAGACAGACAGACAGACAGATGAGAGAAGAAGAGCGTGTGAAAAGCCCTGGATGTAACTCTGCTCTGGAGCAGCACAGCGAGCTGCCAGCTCAGTTTTTGGGAACACACACACACACACACACACGGGGGATGCTCTGATCCTGCAGCTCCATCCACAGCAGCAGAGTGGGATCTGAACACAAACCCCACTGCCAGGGAACATCTGCAGCCTGTGCTGCTCCAGTGACAGAGAGTGAACAGAGAATTCCCTTCTGCTTCCCCTCCCCACGGGCTCTGCTCACCCACAGCCACATGGCAACACCAGCTCTGCTCTCTGGAAAGCATTTCCTGGAAAAAACACCCAACACAGAACTGATTTTTGCCTCTGAGGTTTTATAAAAACCCACTGTCTAATTTTCTCACTGGAGAATCCGACAGCAGAGTGAGAATCGACCTGTCCAACCTGTTCTGTGCTATCAAACAGGAATTCAGTGGCAGCTCACACAATGACTCAGCTCCATCTGAGCAGCCACACCTGCACCATCAGCTCCTGCATCCATCCATCCATCCATCCATCCCTGCCCGAGCCCAGCAAACATCGGCTCCAGTTCCCCTGAGCCCACATCTGCACCTCAACCCAAAGAGCTGATCCTGTAAAAGGGTCCCCGTGCAGCCCTCCCTGCCCTGCAGGGACTCAGGACACTGTCACTGCCCCAGGACCAGGCTCTCTGCTGCCATGGGTGCTGCTGACAGCCAGAGGGGAGCTGGACTGTGCTGAACAACAGCAGAGGAAACTGAGGCAGCAGCACAACCTGAGGGGCTGTGGGATTTGGGGTTCACTCAGGAGGCACCGGGGCAGGAGCACCATCAGCACCATCATCATCATCATCACCATTATCACCATCATAATCACCATCATAATCACCAATATAATCACCATCATAATCACCAACATAATCACCATCACCACCTCCATCACCTCCATCACCTCCATCATCATCACCTCCATCATCATCACCATTATCACCAACATAATCACCATCATAATCACCAATATAATCACCATCATCACCTCCAACACCTCCATCATCATCATCACCATCACCATCACCACCGCAGCTCTGCCCGCAGTGACAGCAGAGCCATCTGCAGCCCCTGCAATCTGCAGCCCCTGCAATCTGCAGCCCCTGCAATCTGCAGCCCCTGCAATCTGCAGCCCCTGCTCTGCACACAGTGCCACTCACGTTATCAGCCGTGACTTGGGCTTCTTGGGGGAGTCTCTGCCTTTCAGTGCCTCCTCCTGCATCTCCAGAGTCTGGGATTCAAGGATTTCATTCAGGCTGTTGTCTGCMGTGGAGCAAGAGTCGGCGTCGCTGCTGGCGAGCGTCTTGGTGGGCWTGAAGGGATCCACGGAGTCAAAGTTATTGGGGTCAAACTGGTAAGAGCCCTTGGGGAGAGCTGGCAAATGGTGCAGCGCTGAGCTGCCRCTGAGAGAGCTGAGATTGGAGCTGTCCCAGCACTCGGGAGAGCCCCGGGGCGGTGGTGGCTCCACAGGACCCCTCTGCACATCCTCAGCCGCCTTCCTGGGGGACTCTCGGTGTCTCTTTGGTGTCAGCTTGCTGGCTGGGATCCTGCTGCCCCTCCTGGGTGAAGCTGGCTTGGCCTCCACGTTCTCTTTCACCTCCCTAAATTCAGCCTCAGGTTTTGAGAGGTTCCCCGTGGCCTCCGGGTCCCCCCCGGGCTCACTGGGATGGGGAAGGCGTTGTGGGGCAGAGCTCTGGAGGGGGCAGTGCCCGGCCCCAAAGGGGCTCACGCTGCTCTCGTGCTGCTCAGGCTCCAGCTGAGAGGATTCTCGGCTCTCCTCTGTGCTTTCCTCTGTCTTCCTCCCCAGYGAGGGCGTTTTCCCTTTGCCAAGCTGCTCCTGGGCCAGGCTCTCAGCCCCGAGCTGTGCCAGCCCCGTGCCAGCGTGTGCCGTGTCCCCTCCTGGCACGGGCAGCTCCCCGCTGGCTGTGCCCACGTGGGGCTCGGGCTCTGACCCTGCAGTGGGCACAGTGGCRTGCCCAGGGTCAGCCCTGCAGCCCAGCCCTGCCAGGGGCTGCATCAGGGGCGAATTGTCAGGGGCACTTTCCCCTTTAGCATCCAGAGTGCCTTTGGGGGCTCCGATCTCTGCTGGAGCCTCATCTTTGGGGTGTTTCCCGGGCGAGCTGTCCCCGTGGGATCCCCCTAGCAGCAGGTCCCCGTGTCCACCTGGCTCTGCAAAGACAAAAGGAGATGGTTAAACCCTGACCAGGAGATGGTTAAACCCTGACCAGGAGATGGTTAAACCCTGACCAGGAGATGGTTAAACCCTGCACTCCCTTCCTGAGGGGTTTCTGTCCCTCCTCAGCTGCTCCAGGATCACACTTTATGGGGGATCCACTGACTCAAAACTGAGCTCCTGCGGGTGCCAGGGAGTCACTGCTCATCTGGGCAGTTAAAAATTAATGAGAAGAGTTCATGGCATGAGACAACAGCCCAAAATGTGAATGAACAGGCCCGAGGGAGCAGGGGAATGGAGAGCTGTGCTCAGGGAAGGGGCAGAAGCAGCTGCAGGAGGGTCTGGGGGCATTTGCCCCGTGCTGGGTGGGCACAGGCAGGAGGAGCCTGGCACAGGCTGGGTCTCCACCTGCACAAATCCTCCYGGAGTCACACTGCTGTCAGCATCTTCTGATGACAAATCCTGATCCATCACTTAATCACCATTACTCCAATCCTCTCCCCTCAATCCTTTCACTGTTTAATCTTTTTTTTAATTTTTTTTTGCTATCAAGGGATGGATAAGATCCTTTTTCTACTGAGGCATCCCAAAAGCTGCACCCACCAGAGCCAGGACTGCGGTGCAGATGTGCCAAGGCACAAGAGGAGAACATCTGGTGTTTGTCCTGCTCCTCAAGCAGGGAGGATTGCACAGACTCGAGGGGTGAAGCAGGACAGGATGTTGGGGTGCACACCCCCATCCCCGAACAGCCACCAAAGGCTTTTCCTGTAACCAACCATTTGCAACTGGCTCGTGTTTGCTGGTAACAGCGAGCCACAGGCTGGCAGAAGGAAAGTGAATCAGGCAAAGATCTGCTCCCAGGACTAATCCAGGACGTGGAGCCAACAATCCTGACTCAGTTGATGGCTCGTGGTTTGCATAATTGATCCCCAGGATGCTAAAAGCCATGGAAATGAATCATGAGGGTCTGTGTCCTCCCTGAGACTGCAAAAATGCTTCCTCTGACTGCAAAAAAAAAGCTCCCTCCAAGCAGACGTTGCCTCGATGCCCCAGAAAATGCACCAGTAAACACAAATCCAGTGGATGAGTACTTGGAGTGCAGCCAGGAAACAGTCTGAGGCAGCGCCTGCCAGCCCTTCCCATSATTAGGAACCAGGAAAACCTCCTGAACAGACCCCAAAGAAAACTTTTATGACACTTGCTGTGTTGCTCAGCTGTTTGAAGCCTTCCTGAGACAGCCCTGAATGGAAGARCAGACTTCAAAGTCAGGGCAGAAGGACTCTTTAAGTGCATTTTGTGTTCCCAGCGGAAGGTTTGTTCTCACAGACATGAGCCCATCCTGTTTCTAACCSAAGCAATGAGTAATTACTCCTTGAATAACSAGCAGCACACAAACACCTCTCGGTGCTGTGGTGTCTGCAGGGTGGGGAGGGAAGGGGCAAAGCTGCGTGAGGCCATYGCTCAGAACCCTTCTGCCACAAAAATCTGAAGAACCACCCACCCGGGTTTTTCARTTTTGTGATTCCCTCATTTTCTGCACTGGAGAGAGCTCAGCTGCTCCACCCCTCRCACAGCCCAGCCCTTCAGCCAGTCTTTCCCCAGAAAGGGAACCCCGAAATGTCCCGTTCCACTCTGGCACTGAGCCCTGCAGGGGGATGGGAAATGTCCCAGCATGAAAATGGGACACTGTCAGGAGCATCCCAAACACCCCACAAACCTGCTCCACACCCGGGGAGCACCTGGAGGGGAGCCACAAAGAGAAAACAGAGATTTTTTACTTTCTAAAGAAAAACAGACAAGACAATCTGGCACCGCAGTAACAGACACTCCGTGCCTGTGCATTGTAATTGCTTCGCTTGTCTTCCTCGGGCTGAAATTAAACAAAAACACCAACTTAAACAGCCTTCCAACGTGCCAGCCCCCAATGAATCAGGAACGCTTGGCAGCGGCAGCAAAGCTCAGTGAGGCAAAGGCTCAGAGCCCTTTCCATCCCACAGGGACCTGCCAAGAGCAGCAGCAGCGATCCCTGCACGGCCCCTGTGCCAAGGATGGGCAGGAACAGAACATGAACAGCCCCTGCACAGCCCCTGGAAAGATCCGAGCCCCTCCAGAGCCCCTGCACAGCCCCTGCACAGATCCGAGCCCCTCCAGAGCCCATCCAGAGCCCCTCCAGAGCCCCTGAACAGCTCCTGAACAGACCCTGAACAGATCCGAGCCCCTCCAGAGCCCTCCTGAGCCCCTCCTAAGCTCCTCCGGAGCCCTCCAGAGCCCCTGAACAGCCCCTGAACAGATCCTGAACAGCCCCTGAACAGATCCTGAACAGCCCCTGAACAGATCCTGAACAGATCCTGCACAGATCTTCGCCCATCCAGAGCCCCTGAACAGATCCGAGCCCCTCCGGAGCCTTCCAAAGCCCCTCCTAAGCCCCTCCAGAGCCCCTCCAGATCCCCTGAACAGATCTGAGCCCCTCCAAAGCCCCTCCAAAGCCCCTCCAAAGCCCCTCCATTCCCCGGGCTCGGCTCAGGGCAGCGCTCACTGTCCGTCACACTCTCCTCTCACTCTCTCCTCTCACTCTCTCCTCTGCCCTGCACATCCATCTCAGTCCCACATCGCCAACGACTTTTTTTCCTCTTTTGGCCTTCCGCTTGTGCTGAACAGCCGCTGATCTATTTTTAAATCTATTCTGTTAAGAATTAGCATACCGGCAGGGATGTTGCCAGCACACCGGAAAACACGTGCCATCATCAGGGTAACGGCAGTGAGAGCCCGCTCTGAGCACCGACGGCTCCGGATTTGTTCTATCTGCTCATTTCCYTGTGCAAAATATCTCCCGGCAGATGAGTGCAGATAACACGAAAAACGGGACAGAATCACAGCCCCACCATCCGAGACAGCGAGAGGAAGCAGAGTGATCCTGAGCGGGCATAAACCCCCWCTGCAGCCCCCTCAGGGCTGAATTTTCATCCCCAAGGACAAAACCTGGGCTTTAACACACCCGGGGTTTAACACACCCGGGTCACCTCTTGGCAATGCGAGAAGCAGCCAGCCCTGGAGTCACAGCTCCTGTCTCACACATTCCTCACCCTATTTATTCCCAAGGCAGGGTGAGACTGCAGCTGTACAGCAGAGAGTGCCTGTCCTGGCTGTCCCGGGGCTGGGGGTGCTCTCGGGTCCAGCTCTGGCACTGTCCCTTACCCGGGGGTGCCCTCAGGTCCAGCTCTGGCACTGCCCCTTACCCGGGGATGCCCTCAGGTCCAGCTCTGGCACTGTCCCCTGGCCGGGGGTGCTCTCAGGTCCAGCTCTGGCACTGCCCCGGGTCCGGGGATGCCCTCAGGTCCAGCTCTGGCACTGCCCCGGGTCCGGGGATGCCCTCAGGTCCAGCTCTGGCACTGCCCCGGGTCCGGGGGTGCTCTCAGGTCCAGCTCTGGCACTGCCCCGGGTCCGGGGATGCCCTCAGGTCCAGCTCTGGCACTGCCCCGGGGTTCGGGGGTGCTCTCAGGTACAGCTCTGGCACTGCCCCAGGGCCGGGGGTGCTCTCAGGTCCAGCTCTGGCACTGCCCCGGGATCGGGAATGCCCTCAGGTCCAGCTCTGGCACTGCCCCGGGGCCGGGGGTGCCCTCAGGTCCAGCTCTGGCACTGTCCCCACACACCCAGCAGGGCCAGCAGCCATCCCCAGGGACTGCAGCTCTGACAGCAGCCGTTTCACAGGATTTCCTCCATCCCGGATTCACTCCACTGCTGCTCCTGAGCCAGGGAAGGGCACCGAGATGGGGCCTTTACACATGGATGGTATTGGCACAGTGCTGGAACACCCCAGGGCGCCTCTGCAAACACACCCACACCCCAAAATCCYGTCCCCCACCATTCCAGACAAACCGAACAGACACAGCCCGGGATGAGGGCAGGGAAGGGCTGAGCTCAGGGCACCGCGGTTTGGCTCTGCTGCCTCCAACATCCCACTCTCWGCCAGCCAGCACAGAAAAACAGCTTTTACAGAGATCATGCCCTCATCTCCGGAACACTGGGAGCTTTGTGTGCAGGAGCTGCTGAGCAGGAGCTGCTCATCCCAGGCCAAGGGGCACAGGCACACCAGGAACAGTGACACCCTGGTGACAATGCACCTCCCTAAGCTCGGGTGGAAATGATCCTTTCCCCGCCAGGAAAGCCTTGATCTCGCTCTCCCCCTCCYCAGACATTATCCCAAAGTAAAGACATCTCTATCATCCCTTCTTAAAAGGATTATTCCAAGAGCTGTGATTAACGGAAATGTGAACCGAACAAACCACAGCAAACAAACCCATGTTTTCCACAGGGGTGGAAAAGCACCCAGAGCCACCCCAAAAGCAGAACAACACCCCAGGAGAGGGAGAGCTGTGCCATCCTTTCACTGCCATGGCCCTGCTGTGCGGGAGCCACGGTCTGGCTGAGCCCCTGTGCTCAAAACCAGCCCTGCAGAGAGTTCCAGGCGCTGCTGTGAGCACCCAGGGAAAGTGTCAGAGGGATGTTTAACTGATAAAATAATTCAATTGGGTTYCTCTCAATCCACCCATCACAGCTCTGTGGAGTGCCCAGCTGAACTGTCCAGGCCATTGACCATCAAAACACAGACAGGCATTACCCAAAGCCAGCAAATTCTACTCCTTGACCCCACCCTGCTTTGCGCCAATGGGCCAGAAGGCGCACGCTGGCTCTTTACCTTGGCTCCCTGGTGATCCTGGTGGCTTGCAGAACTCCTTGACTGGCGAGCAGGTTGGTGTTTCTGCTTCAGGGGTCTCAAAATTATCAGTGGAGTCCGAGCTGCCGAGGGGGGGGGAAAGAGTGAGGAATTACTGCTTTCAGTGCTACCTCTGAAATCCTCCACAACGCCTACAGGTCCAGGCCAGCGGCTGGCCACGGGCATCCTGGGTGGCCACCGGCTCCTGTCCGACGGGCCACGCTAGCAAACGGAAAAGGCAGAGCAGGTGAACCATCATCGCGACCCTGCGAGTCCCCAGCCCCGCGGGAGGGCTTCTGCCGGCTCCCTGCCGAGCTGAGCACACAGCACGGGCCTCCAAGGACGCGCAGCCCGCAGCATCTCCCACGCTGCTGCTGCTGCTGC
>NW_026624197.1:66541-69260 GCF_030028575.1 Malurus melanocephalus
TCCACCGTGCCCACTGCACCGGCGAGAGGATCTGCCAGGCGCTGAACGCCATCGGCCCCGCTCCGCTCCCCGCTCCCCGCTCCCCGCTCCCCGCTCCGCTCCGCCGGGCTCAGTGCGGCCGCGCCGCCGCCCCCATCGCTCCCCGCTCCGCTCTCCGCTCCGCTCCGCTCTCCGCTCCGCTCGGGCCGCCCCCGCACCGCGACACTGACGGCGGGGAGCGCCCGCCCCCGGCACCGCCCGCGGGGAGGGACCGGCACCGAACCCCCTGAACCCCCCTGAACCCCCCGGCACCGCCCGCAGGGAGGGACCGGCACCGAACCCCTGAACCCCCCTGAACCCCCCGGCACCGCCCGCAGGGAGGGACCGGCACCGAACCCCTGAACCCCCCGGCACCGCCCGCAGGGAGGGACCGGCCCCGGGATGGGTGCGGGGCCATGCGGGGCAGCGTCCCCGATCCCCCGCCCTCCCGGCCGGAGTCACAGCCGCCGCTCTTTTTCCTATGCAAACTCCCAAATTCACCCATTTGTGGCCCAAATTCACCCATTTGTGGCCAAAGACAGGGCCGGGACACATCGCTGTCACCTCCCGGCACACGCAGCCTCCCCCACCCCGCACTGACAGAGCAGGGGACCGTGAAACCAAATCCCCACATTTCCTTGACTGCACCTGTGCTGTCCCAGAGCKGGCAGGACGCACATTCTTTCCACTCTGGGCGTGCCAGAGGAGCCCCCGCGCTGGCGAGGAACTGCCCCGGGGGGCGAGCAGCCCCCAGGAACCCTCGGTCCCACTGGGAAGGGTGGGGAGCTTTGCCCAAGGAAAGGGATTTCCCAGAGCTGAGGAGCCAAACACAGATGGGCTGGGGCAGAGGGGAGGGAAACACCTGCCCTTTCCATTTTTCAAGGAAATACCGGCCTCAACAGCCCTGGCTGATGCCATATCCTTCCGTGGCAGCAAGTTTATTTATTTATTGAACTATTGTTGTTTAAAAATAACAGCCAGCAGTTCCCACAGAAATGGACCTTGCTGGCCTCCCTCAGGAACTTTCCCTCAGGAACTTTCCCCCTAAGGAGGGCTCCCCTCCCCGTTTCATCACCTCCCACACTCGCTCCAGAGCAGTGTAAGGTTACCGGGGCCGTGCTGCGGGAATGCCCGGGGCTCTGGCAGCAGATCTGTCACGGCAGCAGCAGAGCTCCGGACAGTGAGCAGCTCCCTGGAACCCGAGTGGTGCCAGCCCTGGGTCCAGGGGTGAGCTCGGAAATGGCAGAGAGCTGAAACGAGCCCGGCCCAGCGCAGAGAGGAGCTGCTGSCCCTCGCTGACCACACCGAGAGCTCCCTTGGCACTGGGAGTGCTTCCCTGTGAATCATCAGAGAGCTGGGAATGCCTCTGCACGGACACAGAGGCCTCTGGGGCACTGCAGACCCGTCCATCTGGTCCGGCTGCCTCTGCCACAGCCTCTGCTGGATGTTTCAAAGGACTCATTCCTCACTGTTGAGCATCTCAAATAACCTCCCTGCGGGGATCCTTTCTGACAGGCTYCCATCTCCTGGTGACCTTATTAGATATAAGTGTGTCACTCCTGCAAGCTTTTACTGTCCGTCCTCTTTAAAAGAAAACCTCTTACTCCCTTCCACAGCACTTCCAGAGTTCCCAGAGATTTCTCTGGGTGAATCAGAGCCGAGGTGCTGCAGTCAGGGCAGCACACGGGACCCAGGGCTTGTCCCCACCCAGACCTGGGGGCCCTGCACATCCCCCTTATCGAGCTTAGCCAAAAACCACGAGCCTGAAGCAAAAGCAGAAGCTCAACATCCTGTTGCCGTGAGCAGAGCACAGCCCACTTCCCCGCTGAAAAGCGGCAGAGCTGATTCCTGCAGATGAATTTTACATAAGATCTCCGGCGTGAGCCGCGCTGCAGAGACGTGCTGCAGCCTGACCTCATCCTCCTCTGCTCCCGCTTCCCCTTCCACCTCCCCCTGAACCCGAGCAGCAGTGACGGTGTGAACCAGCGGATGAACCGTGCCAGGGATCGCACAGGGAGAAGAGAAACCCGAGCACAGCAGAGCAGAGCAGCAGCAGCAGCAGCAGGATGGAGCCTCCTCCGCTGCAGAGGGGAAGGAGCTGTGGGTCACAGCTGATCCTGCAGCCCCCCCCTTGCTGGATGAGGGAACCAGGGAGGAAATGAGGAGGGAAAAGTGCAGGAAATGAGCAGGGAAAAGTGCAGGAAATGAGCAGGATTGTCCTTGTGCAGTGCACCCAGTGAGGAACCCCACACCCACCCAGCTGGCAGGAACGGGATCAGCAGGACTGAAAACCACACCGGCTGCACAGCTCTGACCTGCAGGGACCTGGGGCAGGAAGATACCAGCAGCAGAGCCTGCTTCCACTCGCTGTTCCTGAYGAGCAATTAAGAAAATGCCTCGAGTGGCATTTTCCAGCTCGGCACCTGAGCCAGCCTGGCAGCACTGCTGGCTGCAAATCACCACCGGGGAGATAACCTGACTGTGTCAGTCACACTGCAGGCTCTGCCTGCCAAACGCTGCTTGGCACAGCCAGCAGACACATCTCTGCAGAGCGGGGAGGATGCTGACCTGTTCAAAAACACCTGCCAGCATTTCCATCCGCACAGGCAGCAGCTGGACGGGCTGTCCTTGGCACTGCTGTCACCCCTCAGTGCTGCCACAGGACTCTGTGACACCCCTTGGCACTGCTGTCACCCCTCAG
>NW_026624197.1:70530-72729 GCF_030028575.1 Malurus melanocephalus
GGGAATGAGGACAGCAGGGAATGGTGGGGACAGCCCAGGGATAAAACAGGAATCCGTATTTCACCGCTGAGTAAATCTCCCCCGCAGTTTGTAATAAGCACTTCATGCACATGGCATTTATCTCCTCCTGGAAAGGCGGTCCGAGGTGTTCCAGGAGCAATTTCCTGTTGCTGCATTTTATTCCAACCCGTTCTATTGGTCGGGGATCAGCACCCGCTGCGTGCAGCAGCATCTGGAGCATCCCGGGCATTCCCCAGGTGCGAGAACAACCCGGAGCATCCCGGAGAATCTCCCAGGTGTGACCGGAGCATCTCCGGCTGGATCAGCATCCCGGAGCATCCCGGACAATCTCCTAGGTGTGACCGGAGCATCTCCGGCTGTATCAGCATCCCGGGGCATCCCGGAGAATCTCCCAGGTGTGACCGGAGCATCTCCGGCTGTATCAGCATCCCGGGGCATCCCGGACAATCTCCCAGGTGTGACCGGAGCATCTCCCGGCTGGATCAGCATCCCGGGGCATCCCGGACAATCTCCTAGGTGTGACCGCCTCCCGGAGCATCTCCCGGCTGGATCAGCATCCCGGGGCATCCCCGGAGCCCGGCGGGCTCGAGCAGCGCTGCTCTCGCTAGAGGGCTCTGCAGGATGGCTTTGCAAAGGCTACCGAGCTGTTCTACCTCGGAGAGCAGGGTTGGGGCTGGCATTACTCCGGAGCTCAGGGCTGGGGCTGGCACTGACCCGGAGCGCAGGGCTGGGGCTGTGGCATCGCTCCGGAGCGCAGGGCTGGGTCTCTGGCATCGCCCCGGAGCGCAAGGCTGGGTCTGGCATCGCCCCGGAGCGCAGGGTTGGGGCTGGCACTGACCCGGAGCGCAGGGCTGGGGCTCTGGCATCGCCCCGGAGCGCAGGGCTGGGGCTGGCATCGCCCCGGAGCGCAGGGCTGGGTCTGGCATTACTCCGGAGCGCAGGGCTGGGGCTGTGACATCGCCCCGGAGCGCAAGGCTGGGGCTGGCACTACTCCGGAGCGCAGGGCTGGGGCTGTGACATCGCCCGGAGCGCAGAGCTGGGGCTCTGACATCGCCCCGAATCGCCCCGGAGCGCAGGGCTGGGGCTGGCACTGACCCGGAGCTCAGGGCTGTGGCTCTGGCATCGCCCCGCATCGCTCCGGAGAGCAGGGCTGGGGCTGTGGCATCACCCGGAGCGCAGGACTGGGGCTGGCATCGCCCCGCATCGCCCGGAGCCGAGGGCTCCCTTTGCTTCTCCTGACCCCGCAGAGCCTCAGCCCGGCCACTCCCGGGCACAGCCCGGACCGAGCAGCGCGACACCGAATGCCCCGGAATTGAAGGCGGACAGAACCACCCCGCTCGCAGCTCCGGCTGTGCCCTCTGCCCGCGGAGCCCAGCAGGACCGGTGTCCCCGCAGTGCCAGAGCCGTGCCCAGCGTGGGACAGCGCTGCCGCAGCGGGAGCAGCTCCCCCGGGACCCTTCACCGCCCGGCATGTGACAGTTCCCATCGCTACACATTCCATCAAAACAGCTCCGCAGAAATAGAAATAAAGGACACAAGTGTCACACGAGCCTGGACAGCAGCAGCCAGCCCCGGGCTCCAGCTGCCTTTCCCCACCAGACTGCCAGCAAATGGATAAATACAGACATTTGTGGTTGCACTGAAAAGGACCAATGGGATAATGAATGCTCTGCTATTCCTGCATTTTAAAAATGCCAASCACAGCTTAATTTCGCTGATGCACTTGTGTGGGTGCAAACTCATTTCAATGGAAACAGCTCCAGCCCCATTCCCACATTGATACCGGATGAACACAAGCAGCTGCCTTCATCACGCAGCTTTTTGACTCCCCCTTCAACTCCTTTGCTCCATTTGCTAAAAATATCTGTGCTATGTGGCAGGAATGCTTTTATCAGGTGTTTGTCAGGCCTTAGATCCCTGCTTTTACTCCAGATTCAGTCATTTTGGGAAATTCAGGCAGCGCTTAACCCATAACCGGGTGGGCCACAGGAACGGGGGCAGCAAAGAGCGAGGACAGGGACAGGGACAGGGACAGGGACAGGGACAGGGACCAGGAAGGCCATAAAGGGTGGGAGGAACCAAACACAGTTTGCTCAAGGTGGAGCAAACAGGTGGGAGGGAGAAGCAGCCGAGTCCAACGGGGCAGGAAGAAGCAGCTCCAGCGCACACAGGGAACAC
>NW_026624197.1:74423-87816 GCF_030028575.1 Malurus melanocephalus
GCTCAGGCTGCAAAAACATCGAGTCCAGCACTGACCCAGCACTGCCGAGGCACCGCTGACCCACACCCACACCCACACATCTGTCAAATCCCTCCACAACTCCATCACGGCCCCGTGCCAGGGCTGGACAACTCCATGCAGAAATTTTCCCTGTTACCCGAGCTAAACCTCCTCAAATGCCAGGGCTCTCACACCACACATTCAACCAGAATTTGGGGTCTGAGCCTCTGTCCGGGGCACCTGACCCCTGTCAAGAAGTCCTGCTAAAGTCCTGGTGTAATTTCTTCCCTGAGAAAAGCTTCTTCTCAAATCATGCCTTGCAGGGGAAGTCAAAAAGCCAGCCCTGATGTCAGGCAACAGCCAGACCCTTCAGGAGGAAGATTTAATGCTGCACTTTAAAAGGTGACCCTGTTAAGAAAATGCCCTGGTTGGAGTTATTGTAATTAAAGTGCCTGAGAATGGATCCATTTCTGACAACATTTGGGGCTTTTTACTTTTGAGAAACTGAAAACCGGAATATTAATCTTTCTTTCTTTTTTTTTCTTTTCTGCTAGTCAGGGTGTTCTGGCTGGGGTTGCAGTATTTTTTGGCAAGAAGAGCRTCAATGCCCTTGAAAGCTCTCACCTTCCTAAAAAAAAAATAAACACACAAAAAACCCAACCAAACTTTCCTTGGATGAAAAGCGTCCTGGCAGGCTCAGATGCTCACCYGCCTGTGACCGTGCCCAGGGTGCCCCCGGCCATGCACAGCCATGGGGAGCCCCCTCTGTATCCACGGGGGTCCCGCACTGCCCCGATCCCCCCCTGAGCCCCGAAATGCCCCGGTGAAGGGAGCGTTACCTCTGCTGCCGGCGTGCCAGGGAGAATTCGGGGCTGTGGCGGTCACTGTGGCCAGTCACCAGGGCCACTGTGGTCACTGTGGTCAGTCACCAGGGCCGAGTCAGGTGACAGACATGTGGGACGTGGCGTGGGGCCCTGCTGGCTGCGTGTGGCCGGATAATCCCTGGGTGACACGGGCAGAGCCGGGCAGCACCCACGGCACCCCTTGGCACAGCCCCCTGGCACAGCCCCATGGCACAGATCCATGGCACAGCCCCATGGCACAGCCCCACAGCACAGATCCATGGCACTGCCCCATGGCACAGCCCCATGGCACAGATCCATGGCACAGCACATGGCACAGCCCCACAGCCAGCGATGGCACTGCCTGCCCCACTGCTGACACCCACCCTGGGACACTGCACCCTCTTGGCACTGCCCCACGGACACGTGAGAGAAGGAAAACCCACCAGAACTGGCTCTGGGGCTGCCCAGGAGAGATCTGCTCAAAATCTGTGCCACAGCCGGGCAGATCCTGCTGGGTGCTGCTCCAGCCCCGCTGCTTTCCCCGCCGAGCGCTGCTGGGCAAACTGGCCATGCTGGGCAAACTGGNGGTCACTGTGGTCAGTCACCAGGGCCGAGTCAGGTGACAGACATGTGGGACGTGGCGTGGGGCCCTGCTGGCTGCGTGTGGCCGGATAATCCCTGGGTGACACGGGCAGAGCCGGGCAGCACCCACGGCACCCCTTGGCACAGCCCCCTGGCACAGCCCCATGGCACAGATCCATGGCACAGCCCCATGGCACAGCCCCACAGCACAGATCCATGGCACTGCCCCATGGCACAGCCCCATGGCACAGATCCATGGCACAGCACATGGCACAGCCCCACAGCCAGCGATGGCACTGCCTGCCCCACTGCTGACACCCACCCTGGGACACTGCACCCTCTTGGCACTGCCCCACGGACACGTGAGAGAAGGAAAACCCACCAGAACTGGCTCTGGGGCTGCCCAGGAGAGATCTGCTCAAAATCTGTGCCACAGCCGGGCAGATCCTGCTGGGTGCTGCTCCAGCCCCGCTGCTTTCCCCGCCGAGCGCTGCTGGGCAAACTGGCCATGCTGGGCAAACTGGCCGTGCTGGGCAAACTGGCCATGCTGGGCAAACTGGCCGTGCTGGGCAAACTGGCCATGCTGGGCAAACTGGGCGTGCTGGAGGGGGCTCTGGGAGTCCCAGAGCAGCCAGAGCCCTGGAAAGGCGGTGCAGTCTCTGCACAGATCCCTCTGCGGATTCAGCGTGCCCAGGGCCGGCTCTGCCATGGACACAATCCCAGGGCTCGGCCCTTTCATTCCTCTGCCTTTGGTTTCGAAGGAATTTCCTCCAGCCGYTTGTGCATTTGGAAACGCTGCTCTCCCCCCCACATGTGGGGCAGGAGCTGCCGGGACCTGCCTGAGTCCAGGCTGAGCTGCTGAACCCAGCTTATCCCAGAAATCAGCTTTGCTGAGCTCGGGAGCTAYCCAGTGACAGGAATTCAGCATTTTCTAAAAGCCCATCCTGTCGGAGCAGGGATCTAAAGTGGAGGGAGGAATCTGAGCAGGAGTTGAGGCTCCAGCRCATTTAAAACCAGCACTAAACGATGCGGGCAGGGCCCGTGGAGGCTGAGCTGCAGCCAAGCAAGCCAGGAGCGGGCCGGGGGATGTGGCAGCGCTGGGGCTCCGCGCTTGGCGATTTTGGCCACAGCCCCCGCCCTCCTCGGCCGGAACCCCGCCCTGGGAGCAGTAAACACAACTGGGATCGCTGGGAAAGTGCGGCTTTCCGGGCAGACACTGCAGGGAAACTCAGGAAGAGAAASGCACCGCAATTAAACGACAATTATGTGGAGAGAAAACCATTTTCTAAACCCAAGAACCTTGAGGGCGCATCGTGATGTCCTTCACCACACTCCCCACAACTCCCTCAACCTGACAAACTGACAGAAAAACCCTGGTTTAGCTTTTCCCAGCTCTCAGGGGAGGGTCAGTGTCACCATCGGTGAGCCTCGAGCCTGGAGCAGTGACAGGTCCTGTTCAGACCCCCAGGACCCCCAGTGCAGTCCCGCTCCGGGCTCTGGAGGTGAGAGGCTTTGCTCCGGGCTGTGCCCAGTGTCACAAGGCTGTAAATTGTCACCTGCAGCCAGTGCCACCCGGGCAGCTTCCCTCGGGCAGGGCTGGCAGTGCCACATCACTGGGTGTCACAGGACTGGCAGTGCCACAGGGCTGGGTGTCACAGGGTGGCGGTGACACAGGACTGGTGGTGTCACAGGGCTGGGAGTCACAGGACTGGGTGCCACAGGACTGGCAGTGTCACAGAGCTGGCAGTGCCACCAACAGCTGCAGAGCTGCCAGATGTGCCCCAGCCGGGAGGTTTTACCCTTTGCTGGCTGATCTCAGCTCAGCTGGGGCTCCTGCACCCCGAGAAGCCGAGTTCTGACCGTGCTCTGCAAGGGGCCGGATGGTAATAATTATCCTAATTCCATGGAAATTTCCATGTGCTTGGGAAAAGTGGCAGCCAAGCCCTTCAGCTGCCCGAGGCAGAGGTTTGTTGTTGTTTCCAGGGCCCGGYCTATCACATGGATGGTGTTTAAATGCCTTTTGGAGCCTCCTATTCAAATGCCACCGGCTCCAAACTGCCCGGAGCCGGCACCATCAGGCTGCAAATCGCATCTGGGAGTACCTGGAACATCTCAGCTCTGCCCACTGCAGCAGCAGCACCGCGCTCGGGGCAGGACTGAGCCCTGAGCCCTTCTCCACCTGAGCCTGCCCAGAGCTCTGGGGTCCCGAGGGTCCCGAGGGAGGGCAGGCGGGTGGAGCGGCACAGCAGAGCACATCACCCCAAAACAGAGCCACAACGGGGGCAGGGACAGATCGCAGCCGTGCCAGCGAGGGGAGAGCCCCGCAGGGTCCGGCTGTCACACTGTCCGACTGTCACAGTGTCCGGCTGTCACAGTGTCCCTGCCCTCCCCTGCCCTGCTCTGCCCGGGACAGCCCCTGAGATCGAGCTCTCGGGCAGGGAAAGCAGCAGGAGCCTGTGCTATCCCATCTCAGGGGGCTGGGGACCAGCTCTGCATCTCGGGCAGCGAGGAGCCCTCGGTCCCTGCTCTCTCCTCCCTCCAGCTGATGCCGGCAGGCGCTGGCTGAGTGTCCCAGCCCTCAGCTCCCTTCTCCTTCCTCCCTTCTCCTTCCTCCCTCCTCCTTCCTACCTTGGCAGCCGCAGATTTTGCAGTGTCCCAGGCTCTCTCTACCTGTCCCGGGCTCCTTCGAAAGGCGCTTGCGAAAGCGGCTGCCTGGAAAGGAGCAGGGAGGAAGGAAGGGGATGGACGGGGTGGGGAGGGCCAGGCGGCGGCGGGTGTCTCTGCACCCTTAGCCGGCGGGGAAGGAAGGAAGGAGGATGTTTTTGAATATTTGGCGAGCGCTTCCACAGGCAGAGAAGGGAAAGCAGCAGGCGGTTCATGGGTGAACCATCCGCACCGGTACCGGCGCTGCTCGGGTGAACCCTGGATCTCACCCGGCTCCTGCCGGGGCCCCACTGCTGTCATGCTGCAAAAATGTGCTCTTGMCTGGAATTTGGCAGCCGAACCCCCGACGGGGAGGAAACCTCTCCGCTTACAGAGGGAGTGGGAGCTGCAGGGAGTGGTGCTGGGAGCTGCTCCTGAGCTGTGCAAGGCTCACAAGGGAAGGAGCTCTGGGAGAAGCGGAGGTGCCCCGGGTTGATGCCCGGGGATGCCGCTTTCCCCGGCGGCCTCGTGTGAAACACGGACAGGGACGGAACCGCGGAGATCCGAGAGCTGCGAGGGCAGGAGGCGGCAGCGCACAGAGTGSCAGCCCTGGGGCAGCGAGGGGACAGCAGGACATTCAGCTGGGGACACATTTTGGAGCAGAAGGGCTGTTTCCCTGTGAGAGCCCGAAGGTTTTTTTCTGGGCTGCACCCAGCGAGAGGCGCTGGGCACTGAGGGGTTGCTCTGGGGAACATCTCCGCATCCGCAGCTCCTCATCCCCATCCAGCTCCCGCTCTCCCTTGTGGCAGGTCCCCCCCGCCCTCTTTCCCCCCATTCTAAGCCCAAACCGCAGCCCGGTTCCCTCTGGGCAGGACTCAGCCACACGCACGGAAATCGGCCCAAGCCATTCAGCCAAATCCCCCGGCTTCACCCCGAGAGGTTCGTGCCCGAGGTGCCCGCCCGGTGCGGTTTGCGAGGGGATGGCAGCGACCCCAAATCCCCCAAATCCCCCAACCCCGATGGCCCGGAGCGCTGCCGCTCCTGCAGAGGGAGCGCAAGGAGCGGAAATGAGCGGCGGCTCCGCGCAGCCATTTCGTCCTCGGGAAAGCGAGGGTGTTGCTTTCCAAAGGGAAGAGAAAACTCTGCTCGGASGGGAAATTTCCCTTCGCAAACAAAACACGCTGTTCCCGCAGCCTCCGGCCAGACCCCATCCCTGCCCTGTGTCCTGCCCGGAATTGCCTTCCCAAACCCCCGGGAGCCAGGGGGAACAAACCACCCCTCCTCATCGCCACAAAACAGGACAGAGATTGGGAGGGACACTGCTGCACCTTCCGGGGACAAACAGGGTGGCAGTGACACCCCAGCAGCCCCCATTGCTCTGCCCTATTCGGGGTGTCCCTGTCTGCTCCTCCATCACTTTCTCCCAAGTGGCCTCTCTTTCTCTCATCCCAACTCCCAAGGGGCTCTTTCTTTTCAGCTGAAACTTCCTGTTGGCTCTCACTTTCATTCTTTAACTCTTCAGCAGTGCAGAAAATTGGYCCTTAATGTGCCCTGTGAGGCTGTGTGGGAGCAGCTTAATTGACCCTGCTTGCATCACCCTGGCCGCAGCTCGGTCAGCTCATTTCCCATCCCTGCTTTGTTTTCCTGCCCTTTCCAGGGGTGCTGCTGGTGTTGGGCTCCAGGCAAGGCTTGTAGAGAAGCAGGGSTAGCCCAGGCTGCCCGGAGAGTTATGGGGATCCCTCGTGGGTCCCAGCSCAGGGAAATCCTGCAGCTCCCCATCCTCCTTTCCTCCTCCATCCCCGTGCCTTCCCCGCTGCTCAGCAGCTCACTCCAAACCCTGCATCCATCAGGCATGTGGCAGGACCCTGCTGCAGCTCTGGCATCTTCCCCAAGCAT
Organism: Malurus melanocephalus; assembly: GCF_030028575.1. Lineage (NCBI taxonomy): Eukaryota > Metazoa > Chordata > Aves > Passeriformes > Maluridae > Malurus > Malurus melanocephalus. The sequence goes on from NW_026624197.1 coordinate 80,390, forward strand.
TGCAAATCAGCCCGAAACCTGAGCTGCTGGYTGCAGCCCTGACCTTGACAGTTTTCCAAGAGCTGGTCCCAGGCATCTGGCGTTGTGTGAAGGGATTGCAGAGGGTGTCAGTCCGAACCAGAGCAGTGAGGATCGAGTGGCACACTGACCAAAAAGCTCAGAATGAAACCAGACCTGGAGCAGTCACCCAAACACGGTCTCAGCTCAGCTCCATTTCCCTCATTTGCATCATTTGGGGCAGAGATTGCTGCAGGAGAACTGCAATAATTGGTATTCAGAGCATCATAAAGCTCCACACGTGGCTGAYGATCCAGGCAGGGCTGCATTCTGGCAGATGTCTAGCAGGGGAATRAGATTTTCCAGGTGAATGAAGGAAATGCATTATAACCATTGTTTTGGGATATTCCTGAGCGCTGCTGGGGCCGAGTGGCTGCTCACTGCTCCTGTGTCCTGTGAGAGCAGGAAAGCGCTGCCACCACCTCTGACACGGAGCTGGCAGGACCCTCCTCACCCCAGCGGGCTCTGGGGGACAGCAGTGCCACCCCAGGAGCTGCAGGTCCTGGCAGATGTCCCTGCAGGTCCTGGCAGATGTCCCTGCAGGTCCTGGCAGATGTCCCTGCAGGTCCTGGTAGATGTCCCTGCAGGTCCTGGCAGATGTCCCTGCAGGTCCTGGTAGATGTCCCTGCAGGTCCTGGCAGATGTCCCTGCAGGTCCTGGCAGATGTCCCTGCAGTGCCAGTGAGTTCCCTGGTGCAGGTTCCAGGGTAGGATAGAACAGCACCTCCAGCGCTGCACACCCTGCATGCTCTGTTAAAGACGAGGGTTTCCTCCARTTGAATATCTCAGCAGTCAGTTTGTGCTGGAGCATGGAGTCCTTCCAGCACYCGCAGCACAATGAGTTAGTATCTGCTGCTCTGCAGTTTGTGTCCCAGTGGAGAGCCCGGCCAGCTGGGAGCACGCTGGAACCAGGCTGCAGCACAAAGAACAATGGCACAGCTCAGAGAGGGGCTCTGGGGGCAAAGGCAGCCCCAGTGACAGTGACAGTGACAGTGACAGTGACTGTGACAGTGACAGTGACAGTGACAGTGACAGTGACAGTACCTGGGTGCTCCCAGCTCTCTGATTCTCCCCCAGGACAGGACCACAGCCTCCAGACCCTCCTTTCACTCTGCAGCTTTGTCCCTTCGCTGCCCTTGCCCGTGCTTTCAGCACTGAGCTCTGCGTGCCAAATGGATGTGAGGAAGGCGCTGCTGCCTGGATGGGCTCCAGATGCAACGAATCCATTTTTATAGCCGGGAGCAGGTGTCAGTGCATCACCAGCAGCTCTTTTACACCCCACTCTGTTCATTTGGCCACGAGCACCGGACTGGTCCGAAGGCATCGGCCACAGACACCGAGCCCTTGAGCTCCACAAACTCTGAGCCCCCAGCTCCACAAACTCTGAGCCCCCAGCTCCACAAACTGAGCCCCAGCTCCACAAACTGAGCCCCAGCTCCACAAACTGAGCCCCAGCTCCACAAACTGAGCCCCCAGCTCCACAAACTGAGCCCCCAGCTCCACAAACTGAGCCCCCAACTCCACAAACTCTGATCCCTCCAGCTCCACAAATTCTGAGCCCCCCAGCTCCATAAACTGAGCCCCCACCTCCACAAACTCTGAGCCCTTGAGCTCCCAGGGCCCAGTCCTGAGGTTGTTCTGCCTCCCAGGGCTTTGTGGCCTGACCTACACGTGCATAAAATGAGGAGCACAGCCTTGGGACCATGGAGAAATCCCTTTTTGTTTGTACATCCCCTCAGCTGCTGTGCTCATCCTCCCTGCCCGAGCAATGAYGTGCCCACATCCAGACCGTGGGCTCTGGGAAGGGTCAGAACCTGTGGGGAGGAAAAGGGAAAATCTGCTGCTGGAGCCAGAGACAGGAAAGGCAAAGGGTTTGTGTTCCATCCTCAGACCTCAGCAATGGAGCTCAGTCAAGAAACCCCATCCARTCCCACAGCTCATGAAACTCTGGACAAACAACACCTGAGAGGGCCCCCTGTCCCTGGCTGTCCCATTCCTGCTCCGGGAGAGGTGACACCCCCTGCCAGCCCTGGGGACCCTCGGCAGTGTCACAGCAGCCCCAAATTCACTGCGGGGACAATCCCCTCTGCAGAGCAAACCCTGGAGCAGCTGCAGCCACAGATCCTTAGGCTTTGCTGAGCCCAGCAGGTCCTGGGGGGCTCAGAGAAACCCCTAAAAAGAACCCAAATCTGCAGGGATCCCATCTGAGGAACCTCACTGCAGCAGCTCCAACGTGCCTGGACTCACTGGCCCAGCTCACACAAAGAGCCATTGCTGAATTCAGCTGCCCTGGGTATTTTTTTCCCTCTTCGATGAATCACCTGCTAAAAATATTATAAATTGAGTCTCTGGCCAGACCTTTCACTTCTCTGGAAGCAAAAATATTTATTTTACTCAGGCCATGCCTGTGTTTTAGCAGAACTTTATGATCAATTTTGGAGGAATGTGCCATGCTGTATATTCAAATTACAACTTTTTTTTGGCTCGCAGCGTAAGTTTAAAATGTCTTGTTTAAGGCACTCCTGTCAAGCTGCCAGAAAAATGCGTTTTCAGCTGTTTTCCTCCCATGAGCAGCAGTTTTGGATGGTTCTTGTCAGCCCAGGTGTGTGTCTGTTCCAGGGTGCAGCAGATCCTCCTCACACCAGGAGCTTCCATTCCCCGGGAAAAGCAGCTCTTGGTTTGCAACACGACACAAAGCCGGGTCCCAGGGAGCCCTGGATCTGCTGGTTTGGGGACAGCTCTGTCCCAGGAGCTCTGGATCTGCCTGGTTTGGGGACAGCTCTGGATCTGCTGGTTTGGGGACAGCTCTGTCACAGGGAGTTTTGGATCTGCTGGTTTGGGGACAGCTCTGTCCCAGGAGCTCTGGATCTGCCTGGTTTGGGGACAGCTCTGTCCCAGGGAGCCCTGGATAGGCCTGGTTTGGGGACAGCTCTGTCCCAGGAGCTCTGGATCTGCTGGTTTGGGGACAGCTCTGGATCTGCTGGTTTGGGGACAGCTCTGGATCTGCTGGTTTGGGGACAGCTCTGTCCCAGGGAGCTCTGGATGTGCCTGGTTTGGGGACAGCTCTGTCCCCATTGCCCAAAGCTGCATTTTTGGGATCTGGCACCGCTCCCTGCCCAGGATCCCGGCGGGTACAAGCTCTCATCAGACAGACACCGGCACAACGCGATCCTGGGGGAGAGGATCGGCGCAGAACCCCCGGGGCACGGGAGCTTTGTCCTGGGAGCACATTCCTCCTTTTTCCCGAACATCCCGGGGCTGGGCTGGAGTGGGACCGTGCCAGGCACACCTCCCATAAACTCCCATTTGAATTTAGGAAGGAAACGGGGGGAAATTTCTTTTTCTTGCTTCGGGGCAGAGAGAATAATGAGATCTTTATTCCCCAGTAATTAAGYTGATTTTTGCGTGGGTTTAATTTACACCCTCCTGCAGCCTTCCCTGCAAAGCGGGGCTGTGGCTGTGGGTGGGCAGGGACATCAGCAGGAGCAGCAGAAGTTGGGATCTTCATTGCACTGCCAGACTGCAGCACAGACAGACAGACAGACAGACAGACACCCACATGGCGTTCCCAGCCAGCAGAGAAGGAGGAAAACAGTGTTTTCACTGTTTTTCATCACAGATTTCACGTAGAGAAATACCTGAAGCCAAAAGCTRCTGCTGCTGCTGCTGTGGGGTGGCCCTGAGCAGTTGTGGGGTCACACAAGGAGGGGTCCCCTCGCTGCCCTACAAACCCCAACCCTCCCTYACTCAGAGCAGAGCAAAGCCAAGCCCAAATGAGACCCTGCTGTGTTTGCTCTGCTCTCGTGGGGGAGCAGCACCCYCTGAACCCAAACCCAGCCCCACCAYGGAGGAGGCAAAACCCACAGCAACAACTGCTGAACCCTTTCCTCCTCCTATCCTAAATGGAGGATCAAAATTCACACACCTTGAAATCCACCGTCTTGTTTTACCAGTAACAGTGTTWAATTTAATTTCAATGTCAGGAGAGAGTTTCCTTGGAAATGGTAGAAGAAAATGGCAGCATTAATTAAAAATTAGAAGTTACAGCCTTTTGTGTCTTTTTTCCACTCTCGTATATTTGATCTGTTCAAGGCTGAGGAAATGTTACCCACAGCTTTACAATAGCAACCAATTTATAGTGCCTGCTTAGTCACTGGGGAATTTCTTGGATTTGATGTTTTCTGAAAAAACAGAGCSGCCGTTGGCTTGGTCAGTGTGTGGCTGACAAATTCAGACAAAGACTCACCAATATTTTATWTTTGTGGTTGGAGGTGAAATTCCACTCATAACTTTTTGACAGTGCTGTGGCCTTTTGTGTGTACAGAGAGCTCTGAGCACCATGCTGGATTTTAAGATGTCCCTGGATGGACTAAARGACCTTTAAAGGGTCCTTTCCACCCCAAACACGCTGTGATTTTATGAATTCTCATTCGGGGCTGCTCCACATCCCCACACAAGTGTCGTTCAGATGCAGATGAAGAGCCAGTCCTGCACAACAGGCTCAGGAAGTTTCTGTCCTCGGCTCAAACCCCTTTGGTGTGGAAGGGCCTGGAACTTATTACAAATCACTTAAGTAACTTTGGCTCGCTCGTGCTGATTAAATTGCTTCCCTGACTATTCCAGAGGCTCCAAATCACCAGCAGCTCCCAGGCTCACYGTGCAAAATTAATTAAAGCAGACGATAACTTGGCAAGGACAAAAAAAGAAGGGCTGATAGTAAGGAATGAATCCAGCACGGGGGTGTTTGCTGGAGCACGTGCTGGGAGTGCTGGAAGGTGTTTGAGATTCACCCTCAGCTCTCACCTAACACCACGCTCAGCCTGCAGCGCTTTGCCAAATCTGGGCATGAAAATAAACTTGGAATTGCAGCACACAGAGGCAGGGACCCCTCCGTTTCCATAGGAAGCAGAATTAATAGCTTGGCAGAAAGGGCGCCTTTCCATTTTCGTACAAGAATTTCCTCCGCCTCCTGCAGAAAAAAAAAAAATAAAAAAAAAAAGGCAGTTGTAAGAAACACGGATTCAGACAGTGCTCCAGGATCTGGCAGCGGATCCGAGGTATCCCAGGAGGTGCTGCAGAACTTCCAGGTTTCCAACAAAAACCGAGTGGAACCATCAYTGCTCTGTTCCTTGAAAGCAGAGCAGGGAGAGCGTGGGGAGGCACCGGGGGCTGAGAGGGGAGAGGGGATTTGGGGTCTTGTCCCATCCCCAGCTCAGCCAGAGCGGGTCCTGCAGCCCCTGCAAGGAGGGGAGGGGGCTCTGAAGGAGGGGATTTGGGGTCTGAAGGAGGGGATTTGGGGTCTGAAGGAGGGGAGGGGGCTCTGAAGGAGGGGATTTGGGCTCTGAAGGAGGGGAAGGGGCTCTGTGGTCCCTGTGCTTTGAGCAGAGCCCTGGCACAGCACAGACCCCGCCTAAGCCCGACTTTCCCCCGCGTTATCTGAAATCTCAGCCCCCACTGCTGCAGCTCCCATCCATCTGCACAAGCACACAGAGGAGGGGGAGAAGGGCTGGCAGTGACCACCAACAACTCCCCCGAGAGCTCCTTACCTGACTCCAGCCAGATGCTGTTTATCAGCCCGAGTGTTCCCTGCATGCCCGATGTGACGGAGGCAGGGGAAACACAAGAAATGCTTGTTACACTCAGGGCTTCKGGGGGTTTTCATCCTCGGGCCGGATACACAAGCTCCAGGAGAGGAATATACATCCCTGGAGTGCTGGGCTGAATCTGGAATTCATATTCTCTGTAAATGTGCTTTATTTAATGCAGGAATAAAGAAGGGGGTTGGAATTATTGCACTGGAGAACTCGATTGCAGAGTTGCAGCTTGGCATTAAGGAATAACTGCAGATGTGTGGGACAGAGCCTGAGCCCATGAAAAGGGCAGGATGGCATTTTCTGTTCTCCAAACACTGCCCCACGTGTGTTAAAGGCTGAGGGAAGTTTCCAGTGGGGTTTGCTCCAGCCCTGCACTGATTTCCCATCACAGATCTCCCTTTGGACTGAGCCAGCAAAGCTCCTCAGAGCAGGGAGAGGCACCACAGTGGCACTGCAGAGTTCTTGAGCTGTCCCAGGAAACCTCTCAGAGCAGCAGAAGAGCCAGGCCAGGCTGGGAGGTGAGGGATGAGCTGCCAAAGCCAGGGCAGCAGGAATGTGGAGCATGGGAGAGATCCAGCCCCAGCCAAGACAGATGTGTTTGCTGGGAAAACGATGCTGGGACTCTCTGAGTCCATGTGCAAGCTCTGTGTGTTTGTATCGAGCTACATCTGCCTTTTGTGTATTCTGAGTGGCTGCAAGGATTCMTTATTGTGCTTTTGCTGCAATAACGTGTTTAATCTGACACCTGCTGAGGGTTGAGGGGGGTGATGGCACCCTGGTGCTCCTCCTGTGCTGTCCCAGGCCCATCTGTGGGGAGGAACCATCTCCCCATCAGCAGCAAAAGGCATTTTTTGGGCACCTGTGCCGTGAAATTTGATGCAGGGAAAGCCTCAAGTCCCAGGAAATGCCTTGGCCAGCTGATCTGAGGAAGGTGCTGAGCAATTGGGTGAAGAACTCTTTTCTGCGTTGGTGTCCCCCGCTCCATCACCACTGTGTAAAATTGGCTTCAGAGCCTGCTGGCAAAACATAAAGCAGTCTCCATGCTCCAGCCACCACAAGGGTATTCATCAGGTTAAAAATATAAAAACAAGATGAAAAACACCATCCAGGGGGTGTGCAGCATCAGCCACTCGCTCCGGGAGCTCGGCCAAGTGCTCCTATCTCGATTTTTATAAATACACATTATCTCTGCAGGGCTTTTGGAGCAGAGAGAGCTCAGAGCAGAGCAGGCCGTGGCACCTGCTGCATTTTAATGATTCTGCTTCATCACCTGTAGGGAAAGTGAGATGGAAATGGCTGTCCTGCAGTGCCCTGACCTTCCCCCCACGGCTTTGGGGAAATCAGAATTGGCAGTGTGAGGATCAGCATTGCAGGATGAGGATCAGCATTGCAGGATGAGGATCAGCATTGCAGGATGAGGACTGGTAAAAAAGGCTTTGTTAGGTTCAAGTAGCCCCAAAAAAAAGACTTGATGTAGAAGACATGCCCTTTGCATTGCTGTCTGCTGCCCATAAAGCCATAACCCCTTTCAAATGCTCCATCTCCCCAACTTTTGGATGTCATTAAACTCTTTATTAATTTACTCCAAATGTCTCTGCTCATATTGCAGCCCAGCTAACCCCATCAAAAGGAGACAGCGCAGTGCTTAGGCAGCACTTCTGCTCTTCAAAGCCTGTTACTGAGATTAATTGCTTCTGTCGAGTCCTCTGTGAAGGAGGAACATGCAGAGAGTTGTTCTGAGTGCTGGGTGTGAGGGGGAAGCGAGGCCCAAGGTAAC
>NW_026624197.1:88305-89751 GCF_030028575.1 Malurus melanocephalus
AGGATCAGAGCAGGGAGAGGATCAGAGCAGGGAGAGGATGGAGAGGATCAGAGCAGGGAGAGGATGGGCTGTGCAGCATCAGGGAGCCCCAGCACATCCCGTTTGGATGGAAATTCCGGGATCCCCAGCACATCCCGTTTGGATGGAAATTCCGGGATCCCCAGCACACCCAGTTTGGATGGAAATTCCGGGATCCCCAGCACATCCCGTTTGGATGGAATTCCTGCAGCCCTGGGGAAGGCAGAGCCCAGGAGGGCACTGTGGTGCCACTGCAGAGCTCAGCCCGAGGTCCGGGCATCTCCAGCTCCAAAATCTTCCCTTGGGCAGGAGCTGAGCAGCTCCTCAGGCTCCCCCTGCCCTTCCCTAACGCTGCAGCAGACAATCCCTCCTCCATCCCGATCTATCCTGGGATGTCACCAATCCCAGTCTCTCCTGACATCCCAATGACACCGCAAACCCTTCCCCACAGCCCGGGGTGGCAGCGGGGCTGGGGAGGGGGTCACACACACACAGGGTCCCGGTGGCACCACAGAGGGGTTTGCAGAGCCAGGACACAGCCCCAAACACCTCCGGAGAGCCCCAAACACCTCCCGAGAGCCTCAAACACCTCCTGAGAGCCCCAAACATCTCCCGAGAGCCCCAAACGCCTCCTGAGAGCCCCAAACACCTCCTGAGAGCCTCAAACACCTCCTGAGAGCCCCAAACACCTCCCGAGAGCCCCAAACACCTCCTGAGAGCCCCAAACACCTCCTGAGAGCTCCAAACACCTCCCGAGAGCCCCAAACATCTCCTGAGAGCCCCAAACACCTCCGGAGAGCCCCAAACACCTCCTGAGAGCTCCAAACACCTCCTGAGAGCCCCAAACACCTCCTGAGAGCTCCAAACACCTCCTGAGAACCCCAAACACCTCCCGAGAGCCCCAAACATCTCCTGAGAGCCCCAAACACCTCCGGAGAGCTCCAAACACCTCCTGAGAGCCCCAAACACCTCCTGAGAGCTCCAAACACCTCCTGAGAGCTCCAAACACCTCCCGAGAGCTCCAAACACCTCCCGAGAGCCCCAAACACCTCCTGAGAGCTCCAAACACCTCCCGAGAGCCCCCCGGTCCCATTGGCACCCCCAGGGGTTTGCAGGAACACCATGAGCCGGGCTCAGCTCGGGGCAGCCCCAAACATCTCCTGGGAGCCCCCCGGTCCCATTGGTACCCCCGGGGGCTGCAGGAACACCGTGAGCCGAGCTCATCCTGGGGCAGCCCCCATGCCCACACTCCGGGCCAGATGCGCTCCTGGCTGGGGCTGACTCGCTGCATCTGCTCGGGTTTGTGTTTCCATCGGGCGTTCACCACATCCCCCAGCCGGCTGCAGGCGAGCAGCCCGACATCTGGAAACGATCGCGGCTGTCACGCTTCGAGGAGATGCTGGAGAGGAGAGGAGAGGAGAGGAGAGG
>NW_026624197.1:90499-99175 GCF_030028575.1 Malurus melanocephalus
CTGGAGCAGCAGAGCTTGGGAGGAGGAATTAAACAGAGCTGGTTCATAGGAACAGTAGGTGCTTTGTGAAAGCCGTGAAGGAATAATGAATGGATCAAAATAGAGGATCTATTTTGGGAAGGTCTGGCACAAGGTCTGGCCCAGAAAGGCACCTGCAAACCTGGCCAGCGCCACTCCCCTGTGCTCAGAGCCAGAGCTCTGCTCCAAAGGCTGAGCCATCCTTGTCCCTCTGCAGGAAAAGCACTTGGAGAGGCTGGGAAGAGTCACTCGGAGCTGTCCCTGCCCCAGGCAGCACCTTGGGATTTCTGCTGCAAGAACCCCAGGGATGCTCAGGAAGAGCCAGCGGAGCTTGGAAAGGCTCGAGGAACACGAGGTCTGTGCAAAGAGGCTCTGCACTGTTTGCAYGCTGGATCCAGTTACAGGCCAGGTCAATAAAAGAACTGAATTTAGACTTTTACGGCTGAAATAATTGCTGCTGCCATGCCAAGGACTCGTTAGCAGGTGAGGCTGTGGCCGGGCTCTGCAGCCCCTGGGCTGGGCACTCGCTGCTCTTCTGCTCCCCCAGCATTTCTGAGAGTCAGGGGCACAAATGGGAGTGACCCGGGTAAGCCACGGCCACCAGTCCTTGCCCAGAGTAGCCACAGCCATCAGTCCTTGCCCAGAGTAGCCACGGCCACCAGTCCCTGTCCAGAGTAGCCACGGCCACCAGTCCCTTACCCAGAGTAGCCACGGCCACCAGTCCTTGCCCAGAGTAGCCACGGCCACCAGTCCTTGCCCAGAGTAGCCACGGCCACCAGTCCCTGTCCAGAGTAGCCACGGCCACCAGTCCCTTACCCAGAGTAGCCGTGGCCACCAGTCCCTTGCCCAGAGTAGCCATGGCCACCAGTCCTTGCCCAGAGTAGCCATGGCCACCAGTCCTTGCCCAGAGTCCCCAGCCTTCCTCTCACATCTCCTCCTCCTCCGTGCTTTTCCCTGGAAACCTTATTTCTCATGGGAAGTTCTGCAGCCAGCAGATGTGGGCACAGGGCCGGGCACAGGGCCAGCAGGGTGCCCTCAGCACTGGCCCTTCCCAGCCCTTTCCGTGGCTCCCTGGTGCCCAGATGTGGCCACCAAAGCCAGCAGAGCTCGTTCTGCTCTGGCACAGCATCCTCCTGCTCACACAGAGAGATGATTGATTAAATCAGGCTGCTGCCAACAGAGAGGACGGGCTCAGGTGGTTAATGGAGCTAAGGCTGCAAATCAGCCAGAGAGTTTGTGCTGTGCTCATGCACACAACATCTGCTCTGCTAAAATTGGAGATAAAGGCACGAGAGGTGTAGGAATTCCATGAGAGTCCCCCCTTCTTCTGCCTGCACCCTTCAGCCAAAGGATGCACAAGGCAAGGCCAGAGCTCCACAGGGACATCCCTGGAAATTCCTCCTCCCCTATGGAAAGCCAGTGAAGCTCTGATAACATCATCTCTCTCAGCAGAGCCTGCAGGGGGGCTCTGCTCTCACCCCTGCTTCAAGGTCACATTAACACCATAAACGTGCTGGGCAGAGCTGTTCCACCCCAAACTGATGGCAGGGTGTGTGTGGCACCAGTGCCAGCTGCTGCAGCTCCTCCTCGGTGACACAGGAGTGGCACAGCCAAGGTCACTCCAGGCCTGGATCCCTGCTCTGCCTCCCCAAACATCTGTGCAGATGTTAACAGGCGTGGCACGGCTCCATTTCCCAYATGAAAGGCAAAGGGTTAGAGTTGAGCTCTTGGGTAAGCGACACCGAGAAAGTCAAAGTTTAATTGGCATTCCTGTTTGGGATGAAAGGCACTGGCTGGGGCTGAGCTGGGCCATTGGTCACGGGCTGTAAAGGCCACACACGGGCAGGGAGCACAGGGACAGGGCTGCCCAGCCCAGGGAGCCCCAGATCTGCTGTCCCCACATCCCTGAGCAGTGCTGGGGACATCTGTGCCCATGAACTGTCCCTCCATCGCTGTCCCCACATCCCCTGAGCAGTGCTGGGGACATCTGTGCCCATGAACTGCCCCCTTCATCGCTGTCCCCACATCCCCTGAGCAGGGAGCAGTGCTGGGGACAGCCATGCCCATGAACTGCCCCCTGTATTGCAGGGGCTCTGGGGTCTGATGTGCCCCATCCCTGTTCTCTCCTGCCCCATTCCTCTGTGAACAGGAGCCCCTCTTTGCTGAACGCCCTGCTCCTCTTCCCCACTGCTTTTCCAGTTTTCAGACTGCTCTGTACCTCATTCCCACCAGATATTCCCAATTCCCTGCAGTGAACGCTCCACTGTTGGCTCTGCTGGGCACTGTCCCTGCCTGTGTCACTGTCCCCTCCTGTCCCCTCTGCTCCTCCTCCATCCTCCATCCCTGCCCAGACCATGGCAACGGCCCTGACGTGTCCCACACCTCGAGAGTGATTTGATTACGTGGGCTGAGAGAGTTCCTGCAGGAGCAGAAATGGATCCCATTATGGACGCTGAGGGCTCGAGGGGACGGACGGGCACAGCCACGTCCATCAGCCCCACTCTGAGCACAAGGTCAAGGGCAGAACTGAGCAAAATTCCAAAACTCAGGGCCTGAGCAGCTCCTTCTCTGTGTCCCGAGCTCTGTGTCCGGGAAAGGCACCCCCTGTCCCATTCTGGAGCTGTGAGGGTGGATGTGGCCGTGGTTATGAGAGGAGGAGCCCCCCACGCTGCAGCTCCTCTTTCAATGAGCTTTGGATGAGAATTTTCATTCCCTTCTTCCCTCAATTTCAATGAAACTGCAATTTTTATGCGGAAGAAAAAGCCTTAAAAACAGTATTTTGGCATGTTTTTGAGGCAAAAATCACTTTTTCTTGGAAAACAGGCCAAATCCTAGCCCATATTCCTTGGAAATGGGCCTTGTTCTACTTGAAAAAGTCCCAATTTTTTGCTGGAAAATTGGGAAACAGATGCAGGTTGTCTGTAGGAGAACATGGTGTCGCAGCAAAACTTTCCATGAAAATGATCTGGAGTCTGCACAGAGCAGAAACCCTGGAAAGTGGGATTTTACCCTCCCAGCCCAGGACCATCCTGGCAGGATCCTGTGCCACCTGTGGCATTGTCTGGGCAGCGATGCTGTGCCCCCAAAAGCTGCTGCAGCTTTGATTATATTGCAGTGGACTCAGGAAGTGCAGGTCTCCTCAGCCGTGGCTGTGTGGGTTTTTTCCAACCCAATATGAGAAAAAGTCTCCCCTCTCCCCCTCACATCTGCCCTGTAACGTGATTCTGGCAGGGCATGTTACCCGATAGGATTTCTATTAAAAAGTGATTTCCTTCTGCTTATAATTTCATTATAAGGCATTTGTGCAGMACATCGACCCCACAGGTGATATATGGGCAGGGGAGCGAGATGAGAGAGCACCGATGATTCCTAATGGAGGCTGAAACAATCAARGCTGGGTACAACAGCCATCATTTACAGTGCCTGACATGGGGAAATTCTTCACGGAGGGGTTAATGCCATTTAACACATCCTTCACTCGATCCCGTCCGTCCTGGGTGGGATCTGCCAGCGCCGCTCCCGCTCCTGTTGCCGCAATCAGCAGAGATCTCCTCGATTTATCAGCACTCGAGGTGYTCATGGAAACGCAGTCAGGGACACAGCGGTGAGCAGAAAACAGAAATGTTCACCTCCATCGCAAAAAGAATGTGATAACTCCATCCATCTCCCCCAGACCCCTCCAGATCACACTCATCCTCACCCATCCTGCCCCCTCTGCCCCCCAAAATCTGCTGTGAGCGACCAGGGCTGGAACTCCAACCCTCCCCAGTGCCCCGAACTCATAGAGCAATAACCGAACTCAGAGGGCACGCTGAAATGGCGTTTTCAAGAGCTAAAGAGCAGGAAAAATGCGGTTTCCCCCTTGCAGCAGTGTGGGGCAGAGGCAGAACCATCCTGCTCCTGGGCAGACGATGCTCAGCTCAGCGATGCCACTTGGCATTCCTCCCACAGCCGAGGAATAAACACTGCTTTGTTTTAACCCCCCTCGCTGCACAGACAAGAAGCRCTCCGAGCCTTTCATAAGCTCATCTGCATCATAATGCCGGAGAATTCCAAACCGGAGTGATCCGAGTGTCAAAACCCGGGATCCAGCCGTGAGTTATGGGGAGGAAGCGTCGCAGGGAAAATGACACCGGAGAGGGAGGGAGACGCGATGTCTGAGCGCTGCCCCCGGGCCACGCGTTTTTAAATAAATTCCTGGACAAGAGGGGGGCGAGCGGAGAGAGAGSAGAAAATCCGGGGGATGGCAAAGTGCAGGCTGCTCTGGAGCCTCAGCTCCTGAACCTGAGCAAATCCTGCTCTGCTCCACATTGGGAATTCAAATCACCAGAGAGTCCCAAAACCCCAGACAAGGCAGTGGTGCCACCCTCGCACCAATTCTGACAGCACCGAGGGGCTCAGGACCCCCCATCCCACACTGACCTGGGGAATAGAGGCCRCGCACCAGATTTTGGGTGATTTATCGGGAAATTCTGATTCATGAGCAGCAAAACCTGCTAACACCATCACTCTGCAGCCAGCGAGCAGTGTTTTCTCTGGCATCCGCAGGAACAGGGGCTGCTTTGAGCCTTCCTGAGCCCTCCGGGTGTGAGGCCGGGCGGCGATAACTTATGCAAACACACGCTGTTACCCGGCAGCTGAATTCAGCAGAAATCACCAACCCGGGCTTTGCAAGAAAAACAAAGCGGGCGAAATGAAGCCGGGCAAAGGGAACAAAAGCCCCTTGCTAAGTTGGATGGTGGAGGAAGGCAGAGAGCGCTGCAGGGGCTGCGGGAAGAGCCCGAACCCTGCGGGGATGGGGCTGCCCGGAGCGGGTTCTGCCCCGGAGCTCCCGCAGCTTTTCCCGCAGCCTTTCCTCTCCAAAGGGCTCCTCGGCAGGAGGGGAGATCAGGCATGCACTTATTGATTTATTCCAGTTATTTTAACAGATTACTGGAAAGCAGAAAGCAAGCAGCCGAGCTGCGCGGGGCTCAGCTGGCAGAGTTCCCTTCTGACGGCTCCGTGGCTGCCGCTCGATCGTTCCCTGGAGTCCCTGGATGGTGGCAGAATTGTCCCCTCCACGCCACCCTCCGCACCGGTGGCATTTCTGTTCCCAGCCGGCTGCTGCTGCTGCATCCTCTGGCAGCATCCACTTGTTGGCTGGGATTTTTTTCCTCCGCCCCCGCTGGGTTTCACAGACATTTTGCTGTTCAGGCGGAGCTCGGGAGGGGGTTCTGAGCAGCGCAATTCACCTGCGGCAAAAATCGAGAGGTTCTGGCAGCGGAATGTGCGGGAGAAGGGCAGGGATGGTGCGAGAAGGGCAGGGATGGTGCGAGAAGGGCAGGGATGGTGCGAGAAGGGGAACCCGAGCCCAAACCAGCCCTGCCGGGGCTCTGATCCCCTCCAGCCCCGGGAGATGCCCCGGGGAGCGGAGAATTTCCCGCAGAGCCGGGGCTGAGTGCTGAGGATGAGCCACCCTGGACGGGTCATGTGCCACTCGCAGCCTGGCACAGCCACCTTTTGTCGCTCTGGGAGATGCTCTGGGGAGCGGAGAATTTCCCGCAGAGCCGGGGCTGAATGCTGAGGATGAGCCACCCTGGACGGGTCATGTGCCACTCGCAGCCTGGCACAGCCACCTTTTGTCGCCTTTCTGCCCTGTTACATATTTATCAGCCTCATTTGCATGGCGTTCGCATAAAGCAGCGGCCCGGTGGCTGCGAAGGGTCTCTCTTGAAGACAAGCTGAAGTATTCATCTCCATAATTCTGCCGGCATTTTGACTTCCCAGGACAGAGCCTTTGTTTTATGCGATTGCCAGCGAATTCCTGCTCGGGCAGGCTCAGGTTTCCAGTGCACCATGAGCACACAGCCGTTCCCACCCAGAGCTCCAGAGAATTTCCCTCTTTCCTTCCAACCCCAAACAGCAGCAGCTCTGATCCTGTTTGGGAATCCTGCACCTTTAGATGCCTGAACATAACTGGRATGAAAACCTGCTTTAAAAACTCCAAGGCTCTGTCTGCCCCCACRGCTGAGGGCTGTGGTCATCACTTATCCAAGCATTTTAAGCAAAAAGCTCCTTTTCCGATTTCTCACAGCTCCATTAAGTGAGAGGAAATAATACACTYCTGATTTCTGACCCTAATTAGGCTCAGGAAAGGAGGTAATGGACTCTGTGCTCACCAAAGGGTCAGAGCATCAATCCCAGCTTTGGCAGGGCTTGGTTGTGGTTCCCAAAATGGTGTTGAGGAGGGAGCAGGCTGCACACACACACACACACACACACACCCCCAAAAAAACCCCACTGATGTTTCCAGTGGGAAAGGGGGAAGAGTCTCATCAGAAGGGCAGAACAGGCAGGAGGTGGTTTATAAAAATTCTCCATTTCTCTATAATATTCCCCAAATCATCATCCACAGCACTGGAGGGACAGAGCCCTGTGACAGTGCAGACACCAGGGCAGGAAAATCGATTCCCAATCCTGGCAAAGCAAAAACCCCAGAGCTGCAATCTCCTGGGATGTTCCTGCAAACACATCCGTGTCCATTAGGCTGCTCCTGGGCCGGCTGCTGCAGGGCTGGGTCGATGCTTTASAAACCCACAAATCACCCTGATTTATAGGAAACACATCTCAGCGTGTGCTTCTTCCGAGGGGAGGCTTTAAACTTTTCCTGCTTTTTTAGCACTTTTTGGTTTGGAGAAACCTGCGGCTGCTGCCACCCTACACTGCCCTCGGGAGTGGATTGCTGGGGCTGGAGAGGCAGAGAGCTGCCAGCTCCTGGGGAGGGGATTCTCTGAGAGCACAAATCTTGAGAGTCAGGACTGTTTTCAGCACCATGGCAGGTCTCGGGTATAATATCTGTGCTGTAATTAAACCCTTTAGCTCATCTCCTGCCCAGCAACCTGCAAGGTTTGGCTCTCAAGAGCRGGTCTGGCTGCTCTGCAGTGTCCCAGGGCTCTCAGAGCAGCATCCCAGCCAAAACAGGGAGCTGAGAATCTGAGAATCCCTCCCTGCCTGTGCTGGGGAGCTGCACATGGGCAAGGGCCCCTCCAGCACCCAAAAACATCCTCCTGCCGGGCAGTGGGAGTGGGAACAACATCACTGGAGCTGGGGCATCTCCATGGGGTGCTGAGAACCATCCCCACGGGATCCTGCATCTCCATGGGGGGCTGAGAACCATCTCCATGGGATCCTGCATCTCCATGGGGGGCTGAGAACCATCTCCATGGGACCCTGCATCCCCACGGGATCCTGCATCTCCCCAGGGCACTGCCTGCAGCCTGATGAGCCCAGGCTGGGCCCCATTCTGCAGCAGAGCAGAGCAGAGCAGAGCAGAGCAGATAAGAGCAGAGCAGAGCAGAGCAGAGCAGAGCAGAGCAGAGCAGGGGATGCCGAGCTAATCAGAGGAGCTGAAGTGCCTCCCTGATTGCAGTGAGTGAGTGAGTGCCTCTGTGGGCAGCCAATGTGGGCACTGAGAGCTCTTCAATCACGCCCCAAATCGATGGCACAGCCAGGGGCACTCGGGGACCAGCACATGTTTGTGACAAGGAGGATGAGGAGGGAGAGGGAGCAGTAACTCCATCTCTGAGTGTTGGGGGGGGCTGACCCCATGATGTTTCTGGCCATTAAAACGGTGAGTCCACAGACTTCAAGTGTTTTCTAAGAAATTTCCTGTATTTAAGGAGAGAGCTGCTCTGGAGTGCTTCCCCGGATGCTTTACTCCTGTCCTGTAAATAATGCATCACTTTGCACTCACAGGAGTGAGAACAGCCCAGGTTTGTGTTGTGCTGAGGCTGTTCCTCAGACAGAGCTCAGCATCCCCCTCCCGCGGGCTCCTTCCTCCCCACAAACTGCTCTTCATTCTTCATTTCCCTTTTCCTTTTTAATGAGTCTGTGAGCAGAGGGTGTGCCTGCCCTGTGCACCAGGCAGAGATGATCCCATTAGGAGCAGTCTGGAGAGCCTGGCTGGATCCATCCCATCCCATCCCATGGATCCCATCCCATGGATCCCATCCCATCCCATCCCATCCCATCCCATTGATCCCATCCCATGGATCCCATCCCATCCCATCCCATCCCGGGGGCACAGGGAACCCCGAATTTCCCCCAGGGATGGGGGCTGTCCTGGGGCCGGGCAGGCAGCCCCACACCCTGGAGCTCATGCCAGCCCTTTCCCGGGATGGATCTGCACATTCCTGCTCTGCCACACAGCTCTGCCATCGCTTTGCAAAACACAGAAAGCTCCACCGGGAGATGGACACGTTCCCAGACGTGCGGGTCRTGCTCCAGGGAAAACAGAGCGTTTTCAGCTGTCTGCTGCTGAGACAAAGCAGAGAAGGGAAAACAGGTTCTGCTGCTGGAGCCCAAACGTGCTGGTGCAGAGATCAGGACAGGGCAGCTCCCAGCAGCACTGGGGTGTCACAGAGACACCACTGCTCAATCATTCATCGGGAAAGGCCCGACAGAGGCAGAGATGTGAGCAGCCCAGCGCTGGGAATGCGTGAGCAGCCTCTGGAGCACTGCAGCCTGCTCCCCTTCTGCTGGGAAAACTCTGCACGGCTTTGCTTCCAACAACACCCCTGGTGAAATCACCCTCTGTCCCTCCTGCAACTTCTGTGACATCATTTTCTCTTTTTATCTCTCTTTCCCTTTTCTATTTCAGACCAGGGTAGGAAGGAGAGC
>NW_026624197.1:99965-102475 GCF_030028575.1 Malurus melanocephalus
CCCCACAGCTCGCCGTCTGGCACCCATCCTGCAGGTTAAATCTGTTCCCAGCCACAAATTAGACATGTCTGTTGAGTTCAGCTTAAATTACAGTGCAGGGTGGCCCTGCTAATTGGGAGCTTTGCTCTGGAAGCACATCCCTGCAGGAACTCCCTGCACGCTTCCTCCTGCCGGGGTAAATCGAGGCAGAGGGGCCCATCCTGCCCATGAAACCCCTGCAGGGTCCAGTGCAGCACTGCTGGAGGGGAGGTGGCATCACCAGATTCTGCCCTGCCCTTCACACCAGATCAGCTTGGAGCAGCCCCAGTTCCAGCTCTGCAAGGCTGGGACACAGCCGTGGCCAAGCTGGGGTTTATCCCAAGCCCAGCCTAAACTCTGAGCTCGCCACGATGGCTCGGGCAGTGCCAGGACCCCATCAGAGGCACTGCCTGTGCCATGGGGCGGTGGCAGGGCTGGGTCCCCTCTGTGCCCCGCTGGAGCTGGGCCAGCAGTGGTTTGGCTGTTCCCTGTGCTGGAGCTGCCAGAATTTGGAGCCAAGGGGCAGATTCCAGGTGCCCGGGCAGCTGCAGCATCTTCAGGGACGAGCTTGGCAGCGCTGGAGCTTTGTCCTAACAAAGGAGAAAGCAAAGCACCCACATTAAAAAATAAAAAAAACAGTCTGGAGGAGGGCAGGAGCTGCTGCTGGGCTGAGCTGAGTGGGAATGGAGGGGGTGGAGGCTGCTCCTGCTCCACTCGGTCCCGTCTCAAGCAGTGAGAAGGCACTGGGATGTTCCCACACCGACCTGGCCTCTGGGTCAAAACAAACCCGGACAGAACATCTGCAGGTTTGTTACTGAAACTTCACATTCTCCCTCACAGATAAAATTTCACTTTCTGGTTTGTTGTTTTTTAACCAGAATGACCTAAAACATTTCAGAAATGCTCTCTGTGGCCCAGCCCCAGATGGCTCCGGGCCCCTCCCCGCCTGTCCCGCTGTGGCCGGAGAGCACCGGACGTGTCCCTGGGCAGTCCCCTCCTGCCACCTCATCCATTTGTGGTCTGGCCATCGAGAGCCAAACCACTCTCCTCCTCCCACGGCCTCTGGTTTGGCACTGCTGCCAGAGCTGCACCAGCCTCGGCCCAGGGCTGGCACAGCCGGGTCCCTGCACTGGCCAGGGTGTCCCTGCACTGGTCAGGATGTCCCTGCACTGTCAGGATGTCCCTGCACTGGTCACGATGTCCCTGCATTGGTCAGGGTGTCCCTGCACTGGCCAGGGTGTCCCTGCACTGTCAGGGTGTCCCTGCACTGGCCAGGGTGTCCCTGCACTGGCCAGGATGTCCCTGCACTGGCCAGGGTGTCCCTGCACTGGTCAGGATGTCCCTGCACTGTCAGAGTGTCCCTGCACTGGCCAGGATGTCCCTGCACTGTCAGGATGTCCCTGCACTGGTCAGGATGTCCCTGCACTGTCAGGATGTCCCTGCACTGGTCAGGGTGTCCCTGCACTGTCAGAGTGTCCCTGCACTGGCCAGGGTGTCCCTGCACTGGCCAGGGTGTCCCTGCACTGGTCAGGATGTCCCTGCACTGGTCAGGCTGTCCCTGCACTGGCCAGGATGTCCCTGCACTGGCCAGGATGTCCCTGCAATGGCCAGGATGTCCCTGCAGAGCTCCATCCCCTNCAGGATGTCCCTGCAATGGCCAGGATGTCCCTGCAGAGCTCCATCCCCTGCACAGCCCTTGGTGGCAGAGCTGTCACTGCTCCAATTCCATCCCCTCGGTGCTCCCAGGTCCTTCTCTCACRCTGGGCACTCCCATTGTCCCTGCAGCCACCAGCCCTGCTGGTCCCTGCTCGTCCCCATCCTCTCGTGTCTAACCTGGGCTCCAACGCTGCCAACAGCAGCCAGGTGTCTCCATGTGAACTCGGGCCATTGTCCCTCTAGATCATTTGTCACCTAAAATACTCCCTGTGTTTTCCTGCACACTGCYGTAGTTTGTAATTGGTGCAGATAAATATAAACATACACAGAARCCCTGAGCAGGGCACTATTTAAAGCCTGGCCCAGGAGCAGGAGCAGAGCCAAGCCTGGTTTTTAGGAACAGGACACAGGTGCAAGGCGAGGACACGGCCCCAGGCTGTCGGCAGCACCCCAGGGCCATGCACCCATCATCCTGCGGTGTCTGTGCGGCTCGGGAGGGGTTTAAAAAACCCCTGAGAGTGGGGTGGAGTGGCCTGTGGGGCTGTGAGAAACCCCTGCCCCACCACGGGATCCCCTGAGGGGCACCCACAGCACTGGAACAGGGGATGTTTGGGGTCAGTAAGAGCTGGACACAGCACTGGGTGTCACAGCAGCTGCTGCTCTGCTCTCACACCTGGCACAAGGACAGGGCTGTGCCAGAGCTGTGCCAAACCCGGGACTGTGCCCGAGTCCGGGGCTGTGCCAGAGCTGTGCCAAAGCCGGGGCTTTGCCCGAGTCCGGGGCTGTGCCAGAGCTGTGCCAGAGCCGGGGCTGTGTCCGAGTCCAGGGCTGTGCCA
>NW_026624197.1:103836-108669 GCF_030028575.1 Malurus melanocephalus
CCACCCCAGCACCGCCTTGGCCAAGTGGCAGATGCCGATGCCGATGCCGGGGCTTTGTCCCTGCCCTATGATGTTGCCTGTGATTTATAGGTCATTTTACAGCAGCTGTAAAGAGGCTGTAAATTATAGGAGGGGCATAAATTAGCCACGGACCCCTTTAGTGGCCATAAAGATCTAAGGCCACCACAGCTGCCTTTGGGGCTGGCACCCCGGGACATTCCCGAGGACAGCCCGGGGTGTCTCCAGCCAGGCCAGCGGGGCTGTGCTGATTTATTTAGCACAGGGCAGATAAATGGGGCCTTTTATTCCAGCAGAGCACAGTGTGACAGGTGGGGAGGGGCTGGAGCAGCCCGGGGCTCCCTGCCCTGCCCAGGACAGACCTTCCCCCCCATTTCCCTGGGGACAGCGGTCACTGCGTCCCCTCGAGGGGTTCCTGGTGCTGGGAGCCCAGAGCCAGCAGGGGTTGGTGGCCCAGCCTGGTGGCCCAGAGGCAGCAGCAGGGTGGGGACAACGCCTCGGGGCTCAGGGGTGGCTGCTGTGCCATCTGYCACCCCCAGGGACTGTCCCCTCATGCCACGTGTGCCCCCTGTGCCCCCCACACCACCGAGCCCCCCGAATTCCTGCGCTTTCTCCCCACACGGCGGCAGTTGGTGCCCTGTTGTTGTGCAGGGTGACCCTGGAGCACAAACAGCTTTGCCTGTTAATTACATTATGTCTAACGAGCAGGATCAGGCGGAAGGGATTAAACCTTGGATCTGCTTCTGCAGCCCTGGAGCACAGGRGAGAAAAGCAGCTTTATCCATTGGAAATGGGAGTCACTTCTCACCCCGACTCCAAGCCCAGAGTTAATCTTGGTTTGCCCCGTGTGCTGACAGCCCCACACACAGGCAGGGCAGGATGCTCTGAGCCCAGCCTTGAGGAAWTCCCTGCCTGACCCATCCTTGGAGCCTGATTGAGGTGCTGGAGCTCCCACAGGGCAGATCKGACAGATTCTGCCAGCCCAAGCCCAACCCTTGGCACACTCCAGGGACCCCTTCCCTCTCCAGGGACCCTTCCCTCTCCAGTTGGAGGCCAGGGATTGTTTTGCCCAGCGACTCTGCCAGCCAGAGCAAGCCTAGAGCAGCTCCTGGGYGAGAGATTTGCATGATAATTTGGCCTGAATTTGCGTTTGGTTCCCAGCCAGGGGTCACCAGGTCTGGAGCTGGTGGTGCTGCTGGGACAGGGCTGCAGTGGGTCAGCAGCTGGGCTGACAGCAGGGTCACCCTCTGTCACTCAGCCCTGGTGACAGGCACTTCACAGCCCTGCAGCATCACTGCCTCCCACAGCTGAGCCCCTGAGCTCCCTGGAGAACCAAGGAATCCCTTAAATTGGAAAATGCCCTTAGGAGCATCAGCTGTAACCCCACAGTGCCGAGCCCTCACCCCATATCCCACCCCAAACCCGACACTGCAGCCCTCCCTGCCATCACCCGACCTTGGGTGATGAATGACAGGGAAATCCTCTGTCCCCAGCTGGGCACGGGGCTTGGTGGCAGCTGGTGACACTGCCAGCATGGGGACACGGCTGTGGGAGGTGACACTGCCCCGGGCAGGGTGCTCAGAGGACTCAGCTCAATCCCTGTCCCCAGGAGGGGCAGGCACAGCCACCGACCCTGGCCCAGAGTGCAGCTGTGAGGAGGCAGCAGTAAATCCCAGCTCATTGCTGGAGACCCCAAGGAGAGCATCTGCAGCTTGTTTTCAGCATSAACTCCTGTAAAAAGGGCACCGTGTCCATAAATCCATCACGGGGGAGCTTCCTGGAAGCCCAGCTTGGCTTCTGTTCCTCTCATTCCCCATGCTCAGGGCTGGGCAAGTCTGGGAGTCAGGAATGTCCTATCCCAACCCTGAGCCCTGCAGTGTCACTCAGCTCTAATGTCCCATCCCTGAGCCCTTCAGAGTCACTCAGTTTTAATGTCCCATCGCCAGGGCCATCCCTGAGCCAGGCTGTGCTCTGTGTCCTCCAGCATCAGCTAAAACTGGTTCTAAATTCTCCTTGGCAACCGCAGCTCAGGAGTCAAGAGCACGGTGAACACAGTCAGACACTGGCAGGTGAAAGCACCAGAGGATGCTCCCTCTCGGCAAATTAAGCCCAAATGTATTAATCAATGAGACAAWTTTAAAAAGCTTTTATGCACTTGTGCAGCTCTTGCTCTATATTTCCAGCAGTCACCTGCTCCAGAGCTGCAGGCCGGGATGAGACCCTGGGGACACTGAGTCACCTTTACCTGGAAATGCCCTGCAAAGGCATTCATTCTTTTCCTGAGTCCCACCCGGGGATGCTGCAGAAACCTGGGGAATGCAGGAGAAAATTGGCTGTTTGAGAATAAATAAGAGCAAGAGGATCCCAGCCATCCCCGATGGATTGAGAGGAGCCTCCACARTCTGGAGGGGTGAGAGAGTTTAGGGTCTGGCTGTGGTTTCCTCTGCCTTCCTCCTCCTCCTCCTGTTTGCAGTGTGTGGGAGGCAGCTCCGTCCGGCCTCGCCAGCCTCATGTGGCTTTGGCAGAGGGAGCGGGCACAGCTCTCTGCCCTGCTCTATAAATACCCTGCACTGCCTTCTCCAGGGCTGTCTAGACAGGAAACAGCCAAGAACTGGGAGAAAACTCCTGGTGCAAAAGGGGACTGGGACTGTGCTGGGAGCCCGGGGAAAAGCACTGCTGGAGTGTCAGGATGTGCCCAGGGAGCTCCTCTGGAAGGGGCTCTGGGCTCCAGGACTCAAAGAACTGAACAATCTTAGATCTCCAGGATTCCATGAGGCACTGAGGGCTTGCCCTGTGCTGCTTGCACCTCACTGCAAACCGTGCACTGCTGATCCTCCCCTCTGGGGYGGCTTCTTCAAGTGCAAGAACTTCTAAAAATCCTCCTTCTCCCCATGAATTGTAACGGGCAGAGCCCTGCACCAAACACCTCAAATCCAGGGGATCCCGGGCTCTGGATGAGGTGGGGAAGGATGGGGAGGAAGGGTGGTTACACCACGCAGTCACAACCACCCCTTTCCTCACTAAAGCAGATAAAGCAGAATCCTCATCTGAGGAGATCCCCCAAGTGATTTTTCTTGCGCCTGTATCGCTACAAATGCTGTAAATTACTGACATTTCTTATCTGGCCTCTGTTCCTCCCACCCTGACACTGAGCACGGCAGAGCAGCTCTGGGATGGGATCCCCTGGACTCAGCTTTTTGGGTCCTTCCTTCCAGCTGCTAAACCTGTCTGAGTTTGTTTTGCATTGCTTTCCCTTTATATTTTYGCAGGATAAAGTCGTCATTCTGGTTGCTTTTGTCCCCAGCTGCGGCTTTTTTTTTTTTTTCCCCTGTAAATATCCAAGTACTTGAAAGAAGAAAACAGCTCAAGTTRGTGGGGGAGGAATCGTGGCCTGTGGGTAATGACACATAATGACAGCCCTTCTCCCACTGCAAGGAGCTGCTGTTGGCTTCCAAATGACAGCGTGCACAAAATGCCATTAGCAGATTATCCGAGTGAAGAATCCTCGCAACAACAAGAAGGTGAAATGCATCTGGTCCTGGGAGGAAGCAGCACCATCCTCAGCCCTGGCCACACAGGAGAGGGAGARGCAAATCCTGTGCCCACACAGATCTCTGCATTGTCTGTTCTTCCTCTGGACAGGGACCTGTCCCCGTGTCCCCAGTTCCCAGCAGGGACTGGGACCACCTCTGGGTGCTGTGGGTGCTGCTGAAGGGCTGTGAGAAGGGGATAAAGCAGAATCCTCATCTGAGGAGATCCCCCAAGTGATTTGTCTTGCGCCTGTGTCGCYACAAATGCTGTAAATTACTGACATTTCTTATCTGGGGTGTCCTCCCCTGTGAAGATAACAGCCTGAGGAGGCGGCTGCTGCTGCTCTGATGGACTTCAGCACCTTTATCTGCCCCGGGAGATCTTTGGGGGCCARTCCGGAGATAGCAGGAGGATTTCTCAGGGTGGAGAGCCAAGGGGACAGGATGGGCAGTGTCACACAGTGACAGCCTGTCGCTGTCCTGGGCAGCCGTCGGGGTGTTCTGGTGTCACCAGGTTGTTCTGGTGTCCCTTTTCCATCTCCCAGGAGGCAAACCCAGCGATGCCCTGCTCCTGTCAGGGTGTGAGGGCATTTCCACGGAGCCTGAGCAGCCTCGGCGTGTGCCGAGCATCMGTAAAACCGATGGGAAGAGCTGGAGGTCCCCTGGGACAGTTATTAAACATCTCAGCCCTGAGAGCAAACCGGGCTGGAACAGAGGGACATTCACACAGCAGCTCAGCCCCAGTGCCAGGGGGGCAATGTCAAACAAACATCATTAATTTCCCTCTGCAAATCAATCGGGGGCAGGCAGGAGTCAAGCTCTGCCGTGCAGGAGATGCCCTGCAGTGGATAATCCTCCTCCTCCACGATCAGGGTGATCCCCACACTCCGAGGGCTCCTGCTCACCTCGCAGTAAATCAGAGCCTCCCCTGAGCACGATCTCTTGAGGGGATGATCGGTGAATTCCTGCCTGCAGTGCCCAGGGCAGTGTCCTGAGCTGACAGCACATTTCTGGGATGGATGGCTCAGCCCTTTACCTGGCAGCTCTGGCAGTGTGGGGAAGGCTTTGCCTTAGAGCCCGAGGGGATGCAGAGCCCTGAGCATCCTTCACCCCCATCTCCCCTCTCCCTGTGCTGGGGAGGAGGTGGGTGCCCGTCCTGGAAACGCTCCAGTCTGGAGACACACTGCAGRGCTGCCGCTGAGGAATTGCCGGCCCTGAGCGCTGTCTGCAGACAATAAAATATCATGTGATGTCTTAATGAGCCCCTCGGCATGTGACAATTGCA
>NW_026624197.1:109502-112159 GCF_030028575.1 Malurus melanocephalus
CAAGGAAGCGGCACAAACAGCCAGGCTGGGTGCTCTGAARGCACGGCGGGGTGGCTTTGGTGCTCTGCTCCATCAGCTCCTGCCAGCTCCCCTAAAACCGCAGCCGTGGGTGCCCTGAGCACAGCCGATCCCAGGGCAGATCCTCACCTCACAGGATGATGCTGTCTGGGACAAACAGGGGTGTCCTGCCCGAGCCCCAGCAGCATCCCTGTGAGCATCCCTGGGTTTTGCTGGGGCTGGGGCACGTCCCACACGCGTGTGCTCTGCCTGGCCCGGCAGCTGCTTGCCAGGAGCCCCGCACCCTGATGGGCTGCAGCCTTTTCAGAGGGATGGAGCTGACAAAGTCTTTGTCAGTCAGATCTGTCAGGGAGAGCTCTTTGTTCTTCGGCATTTGCTCTTGCCTCCCCCTCTCCGAACCTAAACTAGATGCATCTGCTTTTGTTTTCTAAATGCAGAATTAGGGGCTGAAAGGAGCCCCTTTGTGGTGGGGAGGAGGGGAGAGCTGCGGATCTTTCACGGGGAAGGCAAGGTCAGGGGGGAGCCGCTCTATTGTGCGGGGCCTCTCCTCTGCCGGCTCAGCCCTTTCTGTGCCCCCTCTTCACACTCCGGTTCCCACTGGAACCTCTCAGMAAACGTGGGCAAAGCCGGGGGAGGACGGGGCGGCCCCGGCAGCGGCGATGGCTCAGCTCTGCCTGCGGTGCTTCTGCTGCTTCCGACGCCGCAGATGGGAGCGGYGTGTGCAGAKGAGGAGGAGGAGGAGAGGGATGAAGGGCACCCCACGGCCTTGGGCTGCGAGCGGAGGGGAGCAGTGTGACAGCGCTGAGTGTGCACCATGGTCACTCCTGCCCTGAGCCCCGGCACAACGCTGAGCCAAGGATGCAGCAGATGCTTCAGCCTCCCAGGAGCAGGGGATGGCTTTCCCCATTTTCTGCCATTTCCAAGCACCTTTATTGAYCAAGGCCCAAGAACTTTGCCTGTTGACACAATCATACAAAGAAACCACACCAAGGATGCCAAAGGACTGATAGCTGTGGAGGTGCTGYCTGTCCATCATGAGGGGTTACAGTGCAGCCCTGCGAGCTCTGTTTCAGGGCCAGCATGGAAAAGTCTGAACAAAAGCCCAGTGGGAGTCATGGAYAGCTGGGTCCAGCAGGGCTGGGTGGGTTCCCCATCACCTTGGCACCTTCAGCCCRAAGCTCCTGGCTGCTGGGCAGGGAGGGAGGCAGGGCTGGGGGTGGTGACTGCACCCTAAAGATGCATTGGGTGAGTTGTGCTTGTGCAGGGCTGGGGCTGGCTCTGCCATCATTGAAATGCTCCCCATCCTCAGCTTGCTGGGARAACACCACCCCAGCAGGTGTGTTACCTTCCCCCCTTCACCCTGTCCACAAATCACTCATCCCGAAAAGGAAATATTCCATAGGTGTTGGCATGGGGAGCTGAACAGTTGCTCCTGGGGATGGATGCCCAGCATTTGGTTCAAATCTAACACTGGTGACTGACAGGGCTAATTCAGCCTGTCCTCTTCCCACTTATAACTTAATTGCTTACACATTGCCTCAGCAGTCTTCCACTGCCGACTGGAGATGTCTTCATCCTGGGATGCTCTGATTTGGACTCACAACTGCTCCCATAACGCTTCCTGCCCAGGGGCTGAGTGCCCTGCACCATTCACATCACCCCGAGCCAGTCCAGCTTTGAGGGAGYTCATCCCAAMCTGGGCTCTGTGAGCTGGGCTTCCATACTGGGGACTGCAGAAGTCAGACTGGGCTCACTGGTGTGACAATATCCCACTCTGCTCTTTGGCTTGGGGGCTGAGTGTGGTCCAAGCTGAGGCTGAGCCAAAAGTGTATGTAGAGAGTTTTGAGGAGCTCTGTGTTAGAGCTGCCRTGTTCCTGCTCCAAACCTCAGTGAAAACAGTCGGGAAGGGCAGAGACTGCAGCAGTGGTGGCTCCTGGGAAAGATTTGGGGCTGGTGACCCTTAAAACATCTGCCCTGGGCCTCGCTCTGCAGAGGGGCCATCTGGGGTCTCCAGGCTGCCCGGAGCTCTGCCCACTCTGCTGCTGCTCCCCACGGCCCGGTGGGTGCATCCCGCTGCCTCCAGACCGGCTTTGCACGGGGATAACGGGGCCGGGTAG
Source organism: Malurus melanocephalus (assembly GCF_030028575.1). NCBI lineage: Eukaryota > Metazoa > Chordata > Aves > Passeriformes > Maluridae > Malurus > Malurus melanocephalus. The sequence goes on from NW_026624197.1 coordinate 111,638, forward strand.
TCCCCTCAGCCCAGCCCGTACCCGCGGGGCCCGAGGCTGCCCCGGTACCGGCCAGAGCAACAGGGCACGGTGCAGAGGCGACGGGAGCATCACGGCCAGTGACGGGAGCATCACGGCCAGCGACGGGAGAATCATGGCCAGTGACGGGAGCATCATGGCCAGTGATGGGAGCATCATGGCCAGCGGCGGGAGCATCATGACCAGCGACGGGAGCATCAGGGCCAGTGACGGGAGCATCATGGCCAGTGACGGGAGCATCATGGCCAGTGACCGGAGCATCATGGCCAGTGACCGGAGCATCATGGCCAGTGACCGGAGCATCATGGCCAGCGACCGGAGCATCATGGCCAGCGACCGGAGCATCATGGCCAGCACAGCTGCGCTGCCCTCGGGGCGACCACCGCCCGCAAAGCCCCGGGGACACGCCCGGTTTGGCGCTGCCGGGAGGCACCGGGGTCTGCAGGACGGGGGCGGTCCGGCTGTGACTACAAGCCCCATCAGGCCGCTGAGGAGGAGGAGGAG
>NW_026624197.1:112319-115416 GCF_030028575.1 Malurus melanocephalus
GCCATGGGGCGGCCGCAGTGAGCGCGGCGGCGGCGGGGCTGCGCCTCTCGCCCCGGCCGGGGCTCCCCTCCATTGTTCCCGGGAGCGGCGGCACCGCGCCGCCGCCGCCGCCCGCGGGGCTCCGGTGAGTAACGGCGGCCGCGTTCCGCCGGGGGGGCGGCACCGGGACCGCGGGGCGTCGCTTTGTGCTCCGGGGCGGCAGCGGGGGCTCCATCGGGGGACGGGGCTCTGTCTCGGCCGAATCCCCCCGGGTGCCCCTCGTTCCTGGCGGGCGGCTCGTTTGAGGAGCCCGGGGTGCGGTAGCGGTCCGCTCCGCTCCGGTGTGCGGGGCTCGGGGCCGCTCTCGGTTGCAGCTCGGCGGGCAGCAGTTCCCAAAGGCGGCGGGTCCGACCCCGTCCATCAGCCGAGCCCGGGCTGGAACCGTCCCACCGTCTCGACCCCGAAACCCCTCCCGGCCGTGGCGGAGCCTGGCGGGGATCGGCGCTGCTTTCCCCTTATTCTCGCTGCCTGGCCCCTTATTCTCGAAAAGTACCTGAGCGGGAGCCTTGCGGCTTCCAGAGAAAGATGGAGAAGGAGCTGGATTTGGTTGTGTTTCAGTTTTTTGGGATCCCGGCGCGTTCAGCGCGAACGGAGGCGGTGAAATAACGCCGTCCCTTTGTGTGTCCGGGCTCGGGGCTCCGGACACCTGCGATGGCGGGGGACAGCCGGGCCGCTGCGGGCCCTCGGCACCGGCAGGGTTTGGGGTTTTGCACAGGGCTTTGGCTGTGGTTTTTGTGGCGACATGGAGGTGGCCGCTGGCCTCGTGTGAGGACGGAGCGGAGCGTGTCCGTGCTCGGGGGACGCCGAGGAGCTGCCTCTGCCTCGCTGTCCTTTCTGTGCCCGCATTGCCGAGTTACTGCCCCGTGTCCTGGCTCACGGCTCCCTCCCGGCAATGTTTAAACCCCAACAGTTCGCTGAACCCGGCGGCTCTCGGGGATGAGCGGGCGGGTTTGGAGGCTGCCAGGTCCGGCCAGAGAGGAGCGGGAATGTGCGCAGGCAGAGGAGGTGGCTCTGGTGGCTCTGCTGGTGGCTCTGGTGGCTCTGGTGGTGGCTCTGGTGGCTCTGGTGGTGGCTCTGGTGGCTCTGTCCGGATGCCAGCACAGAGCGGGGCGCAGGGCCAGCCCACCCTCGCCCAGGATCGCCGCAGGAGTGGGCCCTGCAGCCCCCTGCTCTGGCCAGCAGCCATCTTCCCCACTCAGGAGCACTTCCTCCCTTAATCCCTGTGCTGGCTGGCATGCACTGCTGCCTTTTCCTTGTGCTGCTCCGACAGGATTAAAATAAATCTCCCCTGCCCCGGCAGGGCGCAGGCACGAGTGCTGGCGGGGTGAAGGCGGCCAGGGAGCATCGTCTGGTCTTTTGGGCACACGAGGTGTCTGCYCTGGCTGTGCAAAAAGGGGCCCCGGTCCCTTTCAGGTGTGAATTTCCCCTTTATTTCCCCACATAAAAACAYAACCTGAGCCAGGAGCTGTTTTGCCTCCAGCTGCAGGTGGAGCCCCCGAGTCCTGGCTCGCAGTTGCTCATCCATCCCTCCAGTCCAGCTTTCTCTGCTTTTGGGGACCTTCTGCTTCTGGGCACGATGGCAAATGTGTGTCCTTSCCCTCCTGGCAGCTTTCCTCGGAGGAGCAGAATGCGGTGAAAAGCCCATCCAGTCCCTCCCAGGATGGGTAATGGGTTTCTGCCCCTTTCATGGGATCTCAGGCTATCATCGTGTCCCAGTCTCCCCCCAGAGCACTCCGGGGACCAGCCCAGTACAGATTTTTGGGTACCAATGGTCGTGCTGTAGATTAGAAAATCAAACCTTTGAGTAGGGAGGGATCCCAGAGTGTGAGGGTRCTCCTAGAACTGAGCTGGTTTTATRGAGACTGGGCCTTTCCCTGTCCTCCTGCCCCATGTCCCAGGCTCTCCTACCCCTGAATGCCCACAGTTCAGCGCTGAAGATGCCCCAGTAGCCCCAAGTGCCGGTGGCCAGCTGGGAAGGGTTAACSTGCTCTGTATGCTGCACAGTTGGATATTTATTTTTCCAAGCATGTGTCTGCTTTAAGCATTATAGTTTTTCCCTACAGTTCCATTCGCAGTTGTGTTTGCTTTTTGTTTCAGCAAATACTTGGTTCCYGACCTGAGCCATGGGTTGGGGCACGGAGCATTGGGTGAGGGAAAGGCTTGGTGCCTGTCACCCACASACTGTGCCTTTGGCATGTCCTTCTTCCCCAAGGGCACCTGGAGGGCTGATTTCGCTGAGCCTCAGAGGAAAAGGAGTCTCTTTTGATGTGTTTTGGAGCAGGAGGGCGTTGTGCCAGGTGGGGTGGTCTGCTGGCAGTCAGCACCTCCTGCCTGAGGAACGGGAGCTGTGCTTGGCTGGGCACAGTCCCCACCTGAGGCTCTGCACACCCAGAGTGGAGCTCAGAGCTCAGACTGCTCTCTCTGTTGGATTTGGCTCTGCTGGGTTCTTGTTTTCCTGCCTGCTGTGTTACCCCCAGCACCGAGGCAGCCGGACACTGTGGTGTGGGTGCCATGGGCAGCTCTGAGGTGTGGTGGATGCCATGGTGGGTGCCATGGTGGGTGCCATGGTGGTGCCATGGTGGTGCCATGGTGGATGCCGTGGTGGTGCCATGGTGGTGCCATGGGCCGTGCCTGCCCCACCAGGGAGGCACAGACCAAGGATCCAGAGCCCCCAGCCCCACCCAGCCCAGGGCAGCAGCCACCCCAGTCCCATCAGCAGCCCCGGGCACACAGGGATCAGATCCACACTCCTGCAGTGTCCCAGGGCTCTSACCCTGGCTGGACACTCTGCTCCAKCWCMRRWYCYRTGTTTGGCACCTCAGGGGCATTCCAGAGTGAAGCACAGGACAGGAAGGGGCTCCCCCACTCAGAACCACTCAGCTCTCAGCCATGGGGTGCATCTGCTGACCCAGTGAGAAAGTCCCCGGGACAGCTCAGCCCGGTGACTCAGGGGTGTGGGAGATGTGAGGAGTGAAAGTGCAGCCCTCATGGTCCCTGAGGACAGAGGGGACAGGGACACAAGAGGGGACAGGGTGCACAAGAGGGGACAGGGTGCACA
>NW_026624197.1:116008-120345 GCF_030028575.1 Malurus melanocephalus
GAGGGGACAGGGTGCACAGGAGGGGACAGGGTGCACAAGAGGGGACAGGGTGCACAGGAGGGGACAGGGTGCACAAGAGGGGACAGGGTGCACAGGACTCCTCACGGACACCCCATGGTGCAAAGGCAGCTCCTTCCTGGTGCCCGGGGAGCGTGTGCCCCTGGAGGGGACACGGATGGGCACAGYGCTGTCCATCTCCACTCCGGAATAGCTGCGTGGGTGTAATGTCCAGTGGTAATTGCAGKCGTGGAGGCAGCTCTCGGAGGGGCATTTAGCCCTGGCTCCTCTCTAACTGCTTCCATTTTTAGTTGTTTGAATCCACCCYGGAGCAGTAAATTGCAGTGTGCCGGGGCCACGGGCAGTGGGGACAGTGCCCAGTGCCTGGCAGGAGCTGGGGACCCACCCTGCCCGAGCTGCCATCCTCCCGAGCCAATGTTTCCTGTTGGGATTTATATAAAAGCTCCATAAACACGGACAAGAGCCRTGCTGTTGTTTGCACAGGTAGGAGTGCTCTCCCCACTTCCTCACCTCCTTCCTGAGTGGACACCAAGGAGTTGTGAGGGCGAGTGTCTCCCCAGTGTCCCCTTTTCCCTTGGGAAGGAGGAGAAGCTCTGTGCTGCCTCTCCAGYAYCTCTGAGCACTGAGATTCCCYCGGGTGCTGCTGAACCCGTCCAGARGAGCGGGCAGGACGCRTCCCAGCCCTGCTGCCCTCCAGCAAAACCCTCCCTGCCCTGGGAATCCGACATTTCTGTGTGCTCCTGCTGGCTCCTGGCACTCTTCCCTCCGTTCCTCCCTTCCTCCCTCCCTCCTGGTGACCCTCTCAGCCACGGGACAGCTCTGTGCTGCCGAGCCATCCCTACGCCATGGAAATTCGCTGCTGTCAAGTCCCTGAATCAGCTGGAAGGCACCCGCTCCGAGGTGTATCTGGAGAAGGGCTCTGCTGTGCGTGAGCCAGCACTGACTCATTTTTCAGGAACTGGAGGCACTGGGCTCCCCTCCATCCCTCCATCCCTCCCTCTCCATCCCTCCCCTGGGCTCGGAGGCCCACGCAGACGCTCCGCATTAGGGCATGTTCCGGGGAGCATGTGCTGTCCATAAACAAAGCGCTGAGAGACAGAAAATAATTTCCACAAATACCAAAGGCTTTTTTTTTTTTTTTTTCCCCCTCAAAGAATTCCGCCTCCCCCTTCCAAACCCTGATAAATCCTGAACATTCAATAACTATTTCCAAGCACTGCCCTGTGCCTGGGAGCGCCGGTGTTGGAGATAATTCCAGTGTTTGCTGGGCACCTTTCTCCCTGCCCGACTCCTTGTGTCAACAGTTTGGGTCCCAAATATTCCTGTGCCAGCCAGAGCCAGGAGCATTTGGGAAGGAAGGAAGGAGGCAGCTGTGACTCAGCTACAGCCCTTTGGGGTTCCTTTGGGTGCAGAGCTCCGTGGAGGATCAGGACCCTTTGGGGTTTGTGGATGCTCAGCCCATCCCTGGGGCAGGGGAATGCAGGGTCTCGCTCTCACTGGAGCAGGAGAGGCCGGAGCTGCACGGACCCAGTGCGTGGGGAGGATGAGTAGTGGTTCATTACTCACTACGTTATTACTCACTGTTTTTAACAGTGTGTCCTTCAGCCTGACGCCGTGGCAGGTTGGGATCAGCGCGGCTGCGGAGAGGAAGAGGGTGAGCTGGGGATGCTGGGGAGGGCTCGGGGCTCGGGAAGGGTTTGTGGGGTGGCATTGTCCCTGTCCTGGTCATTGTCACCGTGCCCAGGAGCTGCTCAGGAGGTGCTCAGGCAGGGTTTGTGGGGTGGCAATGTCCCTGTCCCGGTCATTGTCACCGTGCCCAGGAGCTGCTCGGGCAGGGTTTGTGGGGTGGCAATGTCCCTGTCCTGGTCATTGTCACCATGCCCAGGAGGTGCTCGGGCAGGGTTTGTGGGGTGGCATTGTCCCTGTCCTGGTCATTGTCACCGTGCCCAGGAGCTGCTCAGGAGGTGCTCAGGCAGGGTTTGTGGGGTGGCAATGTCCCTGTCCCGGTCATTGTCACCGTGCCCAGGAGCTGCTCAGGAGGTGCTCAGGCAGGGTTTGTGGGGTGGCAATGTCCCTGTCCCGGTCATTGTCACCGTGCCCAGGAGCTGCTCGGGCAGGGTTTGTGGGGTGGCATTGTCCTGGTCCTGGTCATTGTCACCGTGCCCAGGAGGTGCCTCAGGCAGGGTTTGTGGGGTGGCAATGTCCCTGTCCCGGTCATTGTCACCGAGCTGCCGGCTGTACCCTGCTCTTGTTCAAGGTCTGGGCAGGATGTTCCCGGCACCGTTGGCCGGGGTTGGGAGCTGATCCCGGGCTGTGCCTGTGCAGATGTGGYGTGGGGGTGGAGCACGGGGCTCCATCCCATCCATCCTGCTCAGAGCAGCCTGGGCTCGGGCTCAGTGTCCCTGCAATGTGTCCTGGAGGGGTCATGGGGATGGAGGAATGAGAGGGGAGAGCACGGCCCCGCAGCACCCTGAGCAGGATCGGGYTCTGCTGGAGCTCCCTGTGCCAGACCCAGCTCTGAACTGCCCTGAGTGTGTGTGACAGTCCCTGAAGGGGATGGGGACCTGAGGGGATGGACTGGGCTGGGCTGGAGAGCCCAGGGACAGGAGCAGGTCACAGAATTGGCCTTGAAAGTGGGAGATTTCTCCCCAAACAGCCACTTTGAAAACAGCAGTTTGGTGAAAGGAGATGGGCTGACCCTCTGGCTCCATGGGGGTGGCTGCTGTGTGCCCCATAAATCCCATAGGGAACAGAGCGAGATCTGCTTTGCCAGGGCTGGATGGTGGCACAGACACGGTCAGATTTTGGTCGGGATAAGGGATTTCCCTCGGTGAGGCCATGGGTCAGCAATAGCTGACACAGTGCAGGAGGAGGAGAACAGGAATCTCCCTTTCTGTAACCGACGTTAATGTTTCTCCCGCCCTTCTGGGAAATTCTGCTGCCTTTGGTTCTGATTCGCCAGCGGTTTCACTTGTGACACTTTGAGGGCTTTTACACAGCAAAAAATAACCCTGCCAGTCAGTGCTGGGTCACATCAGGCTGCTGAGGGGTCTGTGGGGACCTGCCACCACGGTCTGGGGAGATCCTGAGATCCAGGGACGGTCTGGGGACATCCTGAGATCCAGGGACGGTCTGGGGACATCCTGTGATCCAGGGACAGTCTGGGGATCTCCTGTGATCCAGGGAGAGTCTGGGGACATGCTGTGATCCAGGGAGAGTCTGGGGACATCCTGTGATCCAGGGATGGTGTAGGGACATCCTGTGATCCTGGGATGGTCTGGGGACATCCTGTGATCCTGGGATGGTCTGGGGACATCCTGTGATCCAGGGATGGTCTGGGGACATCCTGTGATGCAGGAATGGTGTAGGGACATCCTGAGATCCAGGGATGTCCTGGTATCCGATATGTGAGAGAAGGATCTCCTGTGATGGCGAGTGTGTCCCAGCACGTGCAGGATGTGGGAGATGGGGACAGTGGCCCTGCCCTGACTCTCTTTTCTCTTTACAGCTGGTGGGAGCTGAGCAGACCCTGCGGTGACCCCCGTGCCCACCCGGGCCAGCCCGTGTCCCCATGGAGTGGCGTTTGCTCAGCCCAGTCGCCAGGCAGTAGCTGCAGCAGTGGGATGTTTACCTGGAGGTGCCTCATCCTTTGGGCTGTGCTGGTCACAGCCACGCTCTGCGCTGCCCGCCCGGCCCCCACCCTGCCCGAACAAGGTAAGGCACAGCCCAAACTCCATCCTTTCTGTTCCTCTCGGGTGACAGGAGCTGGATTTCCCTGCAGCAGGAGCAGAGGCTGGCAGTGCTCCAGCCATGGGGCCACCAACATGTCCCCAGTGCCACCCGTGGTGTCACCCAGCTGCCTGGGAGCTGGTACCTCTGGGGACATGGCACATGCTGTCCCCAGAGTGGTTTGTGTGTCACAAAAGGGGGTGTGGGGCTCCAGCGATGCCATTTTAAACATTGAAATAAGCCCTGCCTGGCGTGTTGGTTTGGAAATGATGCAGAGCCCTGGGCTGGGTCCCTGCTGGGGTCACTCCATGTCCCATCCCTGCACCCCTGGGACCATCTGTAACCCGGGATGTGGGTGAGGCTGCTGCTGCCCTTCCTGGCCCTGGGCTGGTGGCTGTGGCCAGGGCTGCTCCTGGCTCAGTTCTGGGGCTGGGGGCACCCCAAAGCTCTGCAGATGGGCTCAGTTGTTCCCTGGGGGCACCCCAAAGCTCTGCAGATGGGCTCAGTTCCTGCCTGGGGCACCCCAAAGCTCTGCAGACGGGCTCAGTTCCTGCCTGGGGCACCCCAAAGCTCTGCAGACGGGCTCAGTT
>NW_026624197.1:121887-123492 GCF_030028575.1 Malurus melanocephalus
AGAGCAGCCCGGGCAGATCCCCTCTCACAGGAACCATCGCTGAGATTTTTCCACTGCCGTGCCTGTCCCCGCATCTGTAAACAATGCGGTTGACAGTGGTAAACATGTTTTTCTCGGGAGATGGCTGTTCCTGGAAGAGGTTTCCTGGCAGTGTTTGGGTGGCTCTGTGCTGCCAGGATTGCAGCACCTGCAGCCCCAGCCTGGGGAAGGTGTCGGGGTGTTGAGGTGGAGGGAGCTGATTTTTGGATTTTGTGGTGCATGAGGAGCCCTGCAGCCCCCGGAGGGTTTGGGAGCAGCACCAGGCGGTGGCAGTGGAGGAGGAGGTTGGAGAGGAGGGAGCTGGTTCCTCGCCAGCCTCATGCCAGGGCTAACAATAACCTCTGGAAACRTTTCCCGACACGGTTCTCACCAGGGCGGCCCAATTAGTGCCACAGCAGGAGCCCGGCTGGGGCAGGATCCGTCCCTTGGCTCCGGAGCCGATGGTGGGAACAAAATGTTCCCAGCAGGACGTGTGGGATGGGAAGAGTGGTGCTGGGCCAGGGCTGAGCCACCAGCACCTCACAGGGGCAGCCTCTGACCCAGCCCGGGGTTTTTTGGGGTTTGGATGGGGTTTGGATGGGGTTTGGATGGGGTTTGGCTCCCGTGCCAAGGGGGTCTCTGTGCTCCCCCACATCCCCCATCCCCGGGGGCAGCGGTGGCCGCGCTCCGTCCCCTCCTTGCTCCGTCCCCTCCTTGCTCCGTCCCCTCCTTGCTCCGTCCCCTCCTTGCTCCGTCCCCTCTTTGCTCCGTCCCCTCTTTGCTCCGTCCCCTCTTTGCTCCGTCCCCTCCGTGCTGGAGCAGCAGCTTTCCCAGACTTTGTTCTGGATGTTTATGGGGTTTCAGTTTACTCCCGGTTCTGAGGCAGCTAAGCTCCCTTCTCAGGGAGGAATAATCCCCCACGGCAGCCTGGCCTCGTGTGCTGGGGTGTTCGGTTCTGGGCCCCCTCTCCTCGTGGTGTGGGAGGGACTTTGGGAGCTCTGCTGGTCAGGGGCTCCCTCCCAGTCCCGAAAAATCTGGAGCAAATAAAATATTAACGGGCACTGACTGCATTTTATAGTTACCTAAATTTGGAGGTGGTGAAAAAACCCCGGTTGAGGGGAAAAGCCAAGAAATTTCCGTGCGCAGCCTCCGTCCCTCCCTCGCACAAAGCYGCTCTTTGTCTCCAGGTTAAATAGAAACCTGCAGAAAATTGCCGAGGTTTTTTTCCCCTCTCTCCTTGTCTGCCATTGTCCCGGCCGCTGCTCAGGCATCTCCTCTCAGGGCTGAGCCCTGCCGGGGGAGCAGCCCGGGGATTTTCATGGGGATTCGTGTCCTGGGGGTTTTGGGGCACCCTGAGCCCCCGAGATCCTTCCCCAGGGGTGCATCTGCACTCCAAAGCTGCGGGGGTTTGGCTGCACCCCCTCCCCGTGGGGCAGGGTCCCAGGGCTGCCCCATTTCCCCGGGATGCCCAGCTGGCCACAGGCTTAACCCCCCCGGCCATCTGTGGGGCCAGCGGGGCTTTGTTATCCCAGCCCGTGCAGGGGACAGGGGGGCTGGCTGGGGACCCTGAGGAGCCCAAAGGGGCTG
>NW_026624197.1:123720-130168 GCF_030028575.1 Malurus melanocephalus
CCCGGGGTTGTTCCCGGAGCTGGGGGGTCCCAGCATCACCCCCAGACCCAGACACGGCTCTGCTCTCGGGGCATCCTCTGCCGTCCGTCCCCTCCTGTCCCGGCATTGTTCCCTCCTCCCGCCTTTCCACTCGGGTGCTGTCGCTCTGCCCCTTAATTGAGGGGRAAAAGGAAATGTGAGTGTTTGGGAAAAGCTGCCGCACTCTGCCCGGGCTGTGGAGCTGTCCCGGGGTGAGCGGAGCTGCACCGGGGGACAGGAGGGTCCCCACGAGTCTGGGGGTGCCAGCTTGGAGCCCCCTCCCCTGTGTGACAGGAGAGGAACAGACACAGCTCCAGCAGGGCCAGAGCCAAGCAAAGCCAGCCAAAAAKGGATTGGGGTGTTCCCTGGTGACTGCTGAGCCCACGGAGGGGTCTGTGTGCCCCAAAGCGCTGCCTCCAGGGCTGGGAGTGCTGCTGGAGCTCTGAGCATGGACCCGGGGGAAAGGGCTGGGTTTATCCTGACAGCTTTGCAAACTCCCAGCACGCCTGTTAATTAAGTGCTGCTTCATTTGCAGTGCAGGAGGGCCTGGAGCGGGACATAAATCCCCTGTCCCTGAGGAGGAGAATCCAGGGAGTGGAGGGTGGTTGGACAGGAGGAGCTGGGGCTGCCCTGAGCCCTCCAAGAGCCGCGGGTGCCTTGGGCCACTGACACTCATCTGTGGGCAATTCCCTGCGGCTGCTTTCCCTGAGCAGGGATCGGGATGGAACAGGGGATGGAGCAGGGGATGGAGCAGGGGATGGAGCAGGGGATGGAACAGGGGATGGAGCAGGGGATATGGGATGGAGCAGGGGATCAGGGATGGAACCGGGGATCAGGGGTGGAGCAGGGGATGGAGCAGGGATGGAGCAGGGAATCAGGGATATGTGGTTCTGGGATCAGCCGGGGTGCAGGGCATGGAGCAGGGATCAGGGATGGAGCAGGGATCAGGAATCAGGGATATGCGGCTCTGGGATCTGGGATGGAGCAGGGGATCAGGGATATGCGGTTCTGGGATTGGGGATGGAGCAGGGATGAAGCAGGGATCGGGGATGGAGCAGGGATGAAGCAGGGATCGGGGATGGAGCAGGGATCGGGGATATTCGGTTCTGGGATCACCCGGGGTGCAGGGATGGAGCAGGGATCGGGGATGTGCAGCTCTGGGATCAGGGAGCAGGGATGGAGCAGGGATGGAGCAGGGAATGGAGCAGGGCTCAGGAATGGAGCAGAGATCAGGGATCAGGGATATTCAGCTCTGGGATCACCCGGGGTGCTCCGGTGTTCCCTTCGGGATCGCCCCCGGCACAGCCCGGGCTGGGGGGGACTCGCCAGGGCGAGGAGCTTTTTAAATCAAAAAGAAGCCAATCCCCCGTCCCGGTAAGCGCTTCCTGTTGGGATTAGTGGGGCTGCCGGGCATGTGTGTGCTTTTTCTTCAGGAAATACCTTCGGAAAGCCCCGCTGGGGTCTCCAGGGCAACCGGCGCCTGCGGCTCCGCGCCCCCCAACCGCATTGTCCCCGCGCCGCTTTGTTGGCCCCTTTATTGCCATCGTGGCCAGCACAGCCTGGGGCTGTCACAGCCACTCGAGGGACAGCCGGGGGTCCCCGTGTGTCCCCAGCCTGGGGCTGTCACAGCCGCTCGGGGGACAGCCGGGGGTCCCCGTGTGTCCCCAGCCTGGGGCTGTCACAGCAATCCGAGGGACAGCCGGGGGTCCCTGTGTGTGCCCAGCCTGGGGCTGTCACAGCCACTCAGGGGACAGCCGGGGGTCCCCTGTGTGCCCAGCCTGGGGGCACTGCCAGCCCAATGTGAGCGGCTCCTCCTGTCCCTGCTGTCCTTGTCCCCGGGGTGACAGTGACAGTTTATGCACTTGGTGACACTCTCCATCTGGCCGGGCTCAGCTCTGCTCTCGGTTCCATTCCAAAGCTGGAACAGGGTCATAAACCCGGGCTGTCCCGGTTTCTGGAGCTGCCCCTCGCCTCGGGGGGGTCCTGGGGGCTCCCAACGGGCAGAACACAGCGCCTGTGGCACTGGGACATTGGTGTTCCCTTCTGTCCCCACTGTCCCAGAGTGCTCAGAGGGGCTGTGACCAACCCTGCACCTCCTGGCCAGGGTGAGGACTCCCACTAGCCAACCTTTGTGGGGTGCTGGGGGCACCCAGAGCCTCGGGGTGACAGCCAAGGGTTTGTCTGGCTAAAAAACTTGGGGAGAGGTGGCCCTGTGGGCCTGGCTTGTGCCCCTGGGGAGCAGCTGGCCCAGAGCTGTACTGTGGGGCTGTGGGGCTGTGTTCTGGGGCTGTGGGGCTGTGCTGTGGGGCTGTGGGGCTGTGCTGTGGGGCTGTGGGGCTGTGTTCTGAGGCTCTGCCATGGGGCTCAGCTGTAGGACTCTGCTGTGGGGCTGCAGCCATGCCGTGGTTTGGATTCCAGGAAAGCAGGACATGAGACAAGGACACACCGGGCTAACGAGTGCAGCAATCATTAACCAGAGCASAGGCCACAGCAGAGCCGTGGCTCCCACCAGCAGCTCTCGGTGGCCTCGCTGCCATCCCGGTGCTGGCCCGTCCGTGCTGTCCAGTGGCCACGGTGCTCTCTGCCTGCCAGGGCTGCAGGGAAGCTGAGCAAACCTGGACGTGCTCGTTACCCTGTGAATTCCTTCTCACACCGTTCCCACCAGGCTGCGTTTGCTGCCTCATCCCGAGGGCCAGAGGGGAGCTGTGGGTGACCAAAGAGCAGGGACCTGCTGTGCCCTCTGCTTCTGCTCTGCTCTGTCCATCCATCCCTGGACCTGCTGTGCCCTCTGTCCATCCATCCCCCGGACCCGCTGTGCCCTCTGTCCATCCACCCCTGGACACTGCCATGCCCTCTGTCCATCCATCCCTGGACCTGCCATGCCCTCTGCTCTGTCCATCCCCTGGACCTGCCATGCCCTCTGCCCCTCTGCCTCCCCTCCATCCATCCCCTGGACCCGCCGTGTCCTCTGTCCATCCATCCCTGGACACTGCCGTGCCCTCTGTCCATCCATCCCTGGACACTGCCATGCCCTCTGCCCCTCTGCCTCCCCTCCATCCATCCCCTGGACCCGCCGTTCCTCCCAGCCGTGCTGTTTTTCCAAACCAGCCCCTGGCTCAGTGGGGCTGCAGGACGTGTCTGGAAGCTTTGAAAGGGGATCAGCCCCACACCYGAGGGCCTGAAGGAGCAGTGGCACCTGCACAGGGGACCCCAGAACCTGTGGCACTTGCACAGGGGACCCCAGGACCTGTGGCCGTTGGGAAGGGACTCTCCTGAACCTGGAACTGCTTCCTCAAGCCRCTTCCCCATCCCACTGTTTTCCTTCAAGTGCTGAGCACAAGAGGGAGGAGAATCTCTGGAGCTGCCCGTGGATGTTTTTCCCATGAAGTTTCTCATCAGTCCAAGGCAAAGAGAAGTGGCCAGAAGATGAAATGTGGCCCACGGTGTGGGGGATCGGAGTTGTGGAGAGCTGAGGTTTCATTTTTGGCTGTACAGAGTGGCTGTTGGGTGCAGGGAGGAGTGAGACCCCACTGCCAGTGCCAGCCCCTGCTGCCCACACCCCGGGCTGCTTTCTGGGGCATTCTGAGTCCCTGTGCCACGCTGCAGCCATCAGCCCAGGGCTCTGTGGCTGTTCAGGGCACGTGTGCAGCGTGGGGAGCAGGATCATTGGTACCCAGAACTGTGGGGAACAGGATCATTGGAACCCAGAACTGTGGGGAACAGGATCATTGGTACCCAGAACTCCTGTGGGGAGCAGATCATTGGAACCCAGAACTCCTGGGGGGCTCAGCCCTTGAGCCACAGATCAGCTGAAGCTCCAACATTTCCTGGCTGTTTCCTGAAGCTCCAACATTTCCTGGCTGTTTCTGCTGCTTTGTTCAGCCCAGTCTCGTGCCCCTGAGAGCATCATCTGGTGCTCCCTCTTGCTGCTCCTGCAGCATCCCAGTGGCACCCAATGGCCAGGAACAACTGGACACAGGGAGCAGAATTGCCAGGGAGAAGACAGAGGTGAAGGAGTGCCCGAAGGGTCGGGCTGTGGAGCTGTGCCCATCTCACTCTGGGATGATGCTCACGCTGCATCCACACCGTCACACGGAGCCCCAGCAGAGCTGAGCCCTTCCTTGGGCTCTGGGATTTGAACAGATCATTTGAAACTCAGCATTTTCCCCAAGCTTGGACCAGGAGAGCCATTCCATTCATTCAGCACCCACCATGAGGGCAGCACTTGAGGACAGAGCCCTGGGTTCCTCAGGGCTGGAGAGATGAGATGTGTCCCGGCGGGATGGAGAGAAGGATMTTTGTGCTGCTCACACAAATGTCCCTGCCCAGGAATCTGCAGTGGGAACGCCGTGGCTGTCCCTGATCTGCCCAGAGCTCCAGGCTGCCCTGTCCCCCTCGCTGCCTGCCTGTCCTGCTGCAGCCCCAGCCCTGCCCTGCCCTGCTCTAACCAGGGCTGCCCTGGCTGCTTCGCTGGCTGCTTGTGGTGCTGGGAGCCTGAGCCCCTGCCAGGGGGCAGAGCCCAGCATTTGGGATTTGGGATTTGGGATTTGGGATTTGGGATTTGGGGTGCTTCTGGAGGGGCTGATCCTGCCATGCAGCAGGATCTCTGTTTGTCCCCCGTTGGGAGTGCCCTGCTCTGTCACGCTCCATAAGAGCAGAGAAGGGTGAGGGTTCTGGAACTGCCCAGGCACTGAGTGGGTCCTGCTGTGGAGGAAAGCCCTGGGTGCTGCTCGCGGTGCTGCAGCCTCTGCCTCTCCTCTGCTCTGCTGCTGCCTCCAGCTCCATCCCCTGGGTGCTGTGTCCCCTGGGTGCCCTGGGTGCTGTGTCCCCTGGGTGCTGTGTCCCCTGGGTCCCCTGGGTGCTGTGTCCCCTGGGTGCCCTGGGTGCTGGATGCCCTGGGTGCTGTGTCCCTGGGTGCTGGATGCCCTGGGTGCTGTGTCCCCTGGGTGCTGTGTCCCCTGGGTGCTGTGTCCCCTGGGTGCTGTGTCCCCTGGGTGCTGTGTCCCCTGGGTGCCCTGGGACAGGTGTCCCCTGTGTCCCCTGGGTCCCCTGTGTCCCCTGGGTTCTGTGTCCCGGTGCCGCAGCGGGAGCAGCGCATGTCGCCTCATTAACCAGCCCACAGCAGCAGCAGCATGGTTTTCCTTTGGTCTCTACTCCTTTTCTCCTTTTTTTTTCTCTTCCTCTCTCCCCTAACCCTCCAGCTGTGCCCAAAGCTAAAATGGAAGTGGAGTCGTACTCRGCCCACCCCGGTGAGCTGCTCCAGCTGCGCTGCCGGCTGCGGGACGATGTGCAGAGCATCAACTGGGTGCGTGACGGGGTCCAGCTGCCCGAGAACAACCGCACCCGCATCACGGGGGACGAGGTAGAGCTCAGGGACGTGGTGCCCGAGGACTCGGGGCTCTATGCCTGCATGACCAACAGCCCCTCGGGCAGCGACACCACCTACTTCTCCGTCAACATCTCAGGTTTGTAGCGGCCCTGGTTGYTCAGGGGAGGAAGGAAAGGGCGGCTGCAGGGCTGTGAAATGAGGAGCAGGCTGTCTGTGCACACCCTGCACACCCCTGCACACCCCTGCACCCCCTGCACGCTTGACACACACACACTGGCCACAGCGGTGAGTTCGGGGCCGATCTGCCACTGGTGGGTGCCCAGAAGAGTTTCCAGAGTGCTGCTGTGCCCTCCTGAGCRCTGGGTGCAGAGTTTGGTGTTTGTCTGAAGGGATGGAGGGCACCCCAGAKGGGGAATGTGCTGAGCAGGAGCCGTGGATGAGTTCAGTGGTGCTGATGGAGTGTGAGGCTGCACAGGGAGCAGCTCCAGGCTGGAGCTCTCTGTGCTCGCAGGGTCTCGGCTGCCACCCCAGGGGTGTTGGTGGCACTGGGGTGCAGAATGCCAAAGTCACCTCTGGCAGCAAATCTCTTCACTATGGCTGCAGGCACGGGGCCCTGGCTGTGCTGGGGTGTTCCCAGGGGATCCCCAGGGCTCTGCCTGGCACCAGCACCGCCTTGTCCTGGGCACCAGCACTGCCCTGTCCTGGGCACCAGCACTGCCCTGTCCTGGACACCAGCACTGCCCTGTCCTGGGCACCAGCACTGCCCACCCTGGGCACCAGCACCGCCCTGTCCTGGACACCAGCACTGTCCTGTCCTGGGCACCAGCACTGCCCTGTCCTGGGCACCAGCACTGCCCTGTCCTGGGCACAGCCTCTGCCACCCTCCTGCAATGCTCTGGTCCCCTCAGCCCCACTCACAGAGCTCCACACTCAGATATTCACAGGGTCCTCTCTTCTCTTGCAGACGCTCTGCCCTCTGCGGARGATGATGATGATGAAGATGATTCCTCATCCGAGGAGAAGGAGGCGGATAACACCAAACCCAACCGTACGTGTGAGCTGGGCTTGCCCACGSTGGGGCCAGGGGAGGGTGGGCACACA
>NW_026624197.1:131370-134571 GCF_030028575.1 Malurus melanocephalus
GCTCCCCAGAGGCCATTGCTCCGTACTGGACCTATCCTGAGAAGATGGAGAAGAAGCTCCACGCTGTCCCCGCCGCCAAAACGGTGAAATTCAAATGTCCWTCGAGCGGGACACCCAACCCCACCCTGCGCTGGCTGAAAAACGGCAAAGAGTTCAAACCTGACCATCGCATCGGGGGCTACAAGGTACAGGGGATGGGCCAGCAACAGCCCCTGCTTGGCACAGAGTCCCAGAGGGCTCCTGGGGAGGGGCAGCACTGGGGAGGGGGAGCACTGGGGAGGGGCAGCACTGGGGAGGGGGAGCACTGGGGAGGGGGAGCACTGGGGAGGGGCAGCACTGGGGAGGGGGAGCACTGGGGACGCAGAATTTCTGCGTTTTTTATGGGTTTGTATCATGGAAAATGGGGAGCACTGGGGAGGGGGAGCATTGGGGAGGGGCTCTGTGGCTGAAGAGGAGCCGAGCAGGGGCAGATGGGCCCCTCTGCCACCCCTGTTTGGAGTGGCCCTGGCGGTGCCCTGCTCCTGGGCCGTGTTTGTGCCAGCTCAGCCCTGGGGAGCCAGCCTGGCTCTGTCACCTCCCCTAAAGCAGCAGTGACAGGGATGGCACTGGGACAGTGGGGTGCCCGTGGGGATGGGGACAGTGCTGTGCCCAGCAGAGCCCCCGAGGCTGTCCCGGTGAGAGGGGAGATCTGGGGGCAGAACACCCAGGCTGCACGTCACTGTCCCTGTCCTCCCCGTGTCCCCAGGTCCGCCAGGCCACCTGGAGCATCATCATGGACTCGGTGGTGCCATCAGATAAGGGCAACTACACSTGCATCGTGGAGAACAAGTATGGCAGCATCAACCACACCTACCAGCTGGATGTCGTGGGTGAGCAGTGTGGGGTGAAGGGTGAAGGGTTTCAGGGCTCAGCCCATGTCCTTGTGCCCCTAAACTCGAGCAGGACGGGTGTGACACCATGGACAGACAAGGGGGTGCTCCCAGGGAAGGGCCTCACCCACCATCCCTGCACCCCACCCCATTCTGGGGATCTTTAATTGTGGTGAAAATCATTTCATAGACCAGACAGAAACTTTTTCTAATCGCCTTATTAGCCATAATTCCCAGCTGGGAAGGCCGGTCTGAGCAGTTCCACATGTGGAGCTGCTCTAAATGCCAGTAAATGAACCATTAAAAATGTGATTTAATTTGATTACACTGAGCAAACTGAAGGGAACAGTCAGCGAGGTGAACAAAGGGGTTTGTTAATGCTGACTCACCACAGTGGCAGCCCCTTTGTTCACAGCCGGGGCCCTCCCTAGGTTTGTTTGACCTCTGACCCCCCAATGGGTGCCCATGTCCCTGTCCCCACCCTGGGGTTTCACCTGTCCCTGTCCTGGGGGCTCTCACCCCACTGCAGGGAGGCTCCTGGGGACGGGGACACGGGTGCTGTGCCAAATGCATGGGTGCCCATCTCTGGGAGGAGTCCTGGGGGTGGGGGCTGTAGGTGCCCCCGAGGATGGGCAGGGGGGCACCCAGACCTCATTGGGGGCACCCACACCTCATTGGGGGCACCCACACCTCATTGGGGGCACCCACACCTCATTGAGGAATATCCACACCTCACTGGGGGGCACCCAGACCTCATTGAGGGGCACCCACACCTCATTGAGGGGCACCCACACCTCATTGGGGGCACCCACACCTCATTGGGGGGCACCCACACCTCATTGAGGGGCACCCACANGGGGCACCCACACCTCATTGGGGGCACCCACACCTCATTGGGGGGCACCCACACCTCATTGAGGGGCACCCACACCTCACTGGGGGCACCCACACCTCATTGAGGGGCACCCACACCTCATTGAGGGGCACCCACACCTCATTGGGGGTATCCACATCTCATTGGGGGTACCCACACCTCATTGGGGGCACCCACATCTCATTGAGGGGCAGCCACACCTCATTGGGGGGCACCCACACCTCATTGGGGGCATCCACATCTCATTGGGGGCATCCACATCTCATTGAGGAATATCCACACCTCATTGAGGGCACCCACACCTCATTGGGGACACCCACACCTCATTGGGGGCACCCACACCTCATTGGGGGGCACCCACACCTCATTGGGGGCACCCACACCTCATTGGGGGCACCCAGACCTCATTGGGGGTACCTACATCTCATTGGGGACACCCACACCTCATTGGGGGCACCCAGACCTCATTGAGGGACATCCACACCTCATTGGGGGCACCCACACCTCATTGGGGGGCACCCACACCTCATTGGGGGTACCCACACCTCATTGTGGGCACCCACACCTCATTGGGGGACACCCACACCTCATTGGGGGTACCCACACCTCATTGGGGGCACCCAGACCTCATTGAGGAATATCCACACCTCATTGGGGGGCACCCACACCTCATTGGGGGTATCCACACCTCATTGGGGGTATCCACATCTCATTGGGGGCACCCACACCTCATTGGGGGCACCCACACCTCATTGGGGTCACCCACACCTCATTGAGGGTACCCACACCTCCCTGTGAGTTACCCCACATTTCACTGTGAGTTACCCCACATCTCATCCCGAGTTCCCCCATTTCTGTCCCCGCAGAGCGCTCCCCACACCGGCCCATCCTGCAGGCAGGGCTGCCCGCCAACAAGACRGTGGCCCTGGGCAGCAACGTGGAGTTTGTGTGCAAGGTGTACAGTGACCCCCAGCCCCACATCCAGTGGCTGAAGCACATCGAGGTGAACGGCAGCAAGATCGGCCCCGACAACCTGCCCTACGTGCAGATCCTGAAGGTAAAGCCCCGTGTCACCTCGGCCCCTGGTGCCCTGTCCCGGGGCAGGAGCAGGGTGGTGACAGCCCTGGATGGGCCACAGGAGCCCCCTGGGGCTGGGGACAGCCAGCCTGGGGCAGATGGAGCCCCAGAGCCATCTGGGGGACAGTGGGGCTGCCGTGTGCCACATGGGGCTGTGCTGTCCCTGCCCACGGGGCTGTCCTGGAGCTGGAGCTGAGCCTGGAGCACCCCAGTGACAGCAGCTCCCTGCACAGCCACACTCACACTGCTCCTGATGTGTCCCTGCTGTGGCACCGTGTCATTCTGGGTGGCATTTAAAGGTCCCTCCCAGYCCGTTCTGTCATTCCATGCAGCCGTTTCCAGCTCCTGGCCCTGGGGAGCAGAGTTACACCCCCATGTCTG
>NW_026624198.1:0-1546 GCF_030028575.1 Malurus melanocephalus
AGGATTAGGATTAGGGGAAGGGAAAACAGGGATGGGAAGCGTGGGAAGTGCAGGACAGCGGAGTGGGAAGTGCGGGTCCCGTCTCAGCTCTCACCCGCCAGATGCTCTGGGGGAGGCTGCAGGCTCTGGTGAAGGTGGGGAGGAACTGGAGGGCTGTTTTTAGAGCACAGACACGGCTCAAAACTCCGTGTGCTGCTTCTCCAGAGCTGGGATTGGAGCTGGGAATGTTCTCCTGAGGTTTGTGGTGTGAGGAGCCCCGGCCTGGCTGCCTGCACGGGGAGAGGTGTGGAAAGAGGGGGGTGGGAAACAGGGGATGAAGCTGCTTCTGCATTCAGGGGGTTTGGAAGGGAAAAACAGCCAAGAGAAGCTCTGAGAGCACCTCTGGAGGTGGAAGAGCAGAATTTGTTCCATTATTGGAGCAGAGAGTTTTGAATTCATCGTTTTCCAGCCTGGATGCTGTGGTGGGACAGATCTGGGTTCCAGTGAGCAGCAGTGAGGGGTGGAGAGCAGGAATTCTCTCTGGGCAGGTTCACAGCACTCCTGGCTCCATTTAGGGTGGARTGAGGGTGAAAARTTCCCTCAGCCCAKCTCCTGGGGGTGGCCAGGAGGACRTGAAGAAAATCAGAAATTCAAACCAGAAGAGCCAGGCTGTGGCTGGGACAGAGGAGGGGGAGAGGTGGCGGTGTCTGGAGGGGCTGGGCTGGTGGGATCCTGCTCTGGCTGTGTGTCTGTGTGTGTCCATGTGTCCAGAGCTCTGCCTGTGTCCCTGTTCCTCCTGTGTCACCTCCACCCGTCCCCACCCATTTTTTTTTTCCCAAAGATGTGATAATTTTGATCCCCTTTCAGGATTCCCCTCATGGGTGACCCCAGGGTGGCTCAGTTCTGCTCATCCCCATCTCACACTGAGGCAGAGAGAACCCTGCACTCACTTGAGGGAGATTTTTCAATCGTGAAACACCAGGCCAGAGCTTGGAGTGCCATTTTTCCTGATGTTTAATCCTCCTTTTCTTTTTTTCCCTGCGCCCAAACCGGTTTTGCACGCAGCAGGGCAGGGAGAGGCACAGCACARCCCACCAGAAACAGAGAGAGAAATTCAACTCTGATCACAAACAATCTCTACTGTGGTTGTAAAGCAATAATGGCTCATTTTTTTTTAAATTAAATACCCTCTCACAGGCAGATGTCACCCAGGGGTTGTGAGGGTGCAGAGAGCTCGGGGTGGGGGAGGCAATAGAAAAAAAAAAAAAAAAAAGCACACTGTGATTTTAATTTTATTTGGGTCAGCGAGCGTCTTTCAGCCATTCTTTCCCTTTGGAGAAGATGTTTGTATCATAGAGAAGCAGCTCAGCTCCTGGAATCAGCCCCTCCTTTGCTGTTTGTCAGTAAAATAGTTTTTTGCATGTTTTGCATCTGAGTGGTTTTTTTTCCAACCTTTTGAACCCGGTGTCACCGTGTTTTGGGACAAAGGGGGTGACAGAGGAGGGACAATCAGGGCTGGGAAGGTGTGGGGAGGATTGTCCTGATCTCTGAGGAAAGGTTCTGTGAT
>NW_026624198.1:3770-4434 GCF_030028575.1 Malurus melanocephalus
ATGGGAGTGTCAGGTTTGGAAAAGCCCTGGGTTCCCACAGGCCTTTTGGTGCTGGGAGACTCCAGAAATGTGAAAGGGCTCAGAAGGATTTGGGGAAAAAAAGGGGAAAAAATGGCTTTGCTGGAGCACAAACCTTACAAATTGAAATGTATGGGATCATCAGGATTGGACAAGCCCTGTATTCCCACAGAAACACGAAACACCTCAGAAAGATTTGGGGTTTGTGCCTCTCCAGCAGGACARGCCACAGAGACCAACACAGCCAGCAGTGTTTGAGCGAGGGCTCCTTTAATTCAGCTCCTTTAATTGAGCTCCTTTAATTCAGCTCTTTTAATTGAGCTCTTTTATTTCAGCTCTTTTATTTCAGCTCCTTCTCCTTTTTGAAACCGCTCATCTTTTGGGTGCAGCTGACAACGCCGAGGCAGCAGCACCGAGGGACGCCCCGCTCTCCACGGCTCACCCCACCCCAAAATTCACCCCAAAGGACCCTGTCCTCACACAGGTGTCCCCTTGGGGAAAGGCAGCAGAGGGTTCCTGTCAGTCCCTTTGGTGGTTTCGGCCCCGTCCGTGTTCAGCCATTCCATTTTCTGGCGGTGCTGCCGGACGGCGTCGGCCACGCGCGCGTCCATCATGGCCTCGGTCAGAACGCCGTCCTCGGAGGCGT
>NW_026624198.1:8743-10007 GCF_030028575.1 Malurus melanocephalus
ACACAAAAATACAACTGCTATTTTTAAAACATAAACAAGGTTCAGGGAGAAAAAATAAAAAAAAAACATTTATGTCAGTGGCATAAAAGGCAAGAAAATGACAGGAAGCTCACACTGGGACATAAAACTCCTGGGAATTCTCCTGAAGCACTGCCAAAACGATTTTCCAAGATTACAGCTCGGAATAGCAGAAAGGTTGTTTTTTGGTTTTGACATTTTTCTCTAAAGCACAAAACCATAAACAGAGCTGAAGGGAATTTTTAAGGTGAATAAAAAAACCACCTCCAGTCGGTGCTGGAGCCATCAAGGGCTGATGTGGGCAGTGGAAAAGCACAAGGACAAAAGGGAAAAGGCTCAGTCTTCTGCAGGAGAGATTAAAATGGATTTCTAGCACACACTCTATTAGCTGTGCCAGACAGCAATATTTTTTCCTGGTGCTGGAGGTTACACTCTTTGCTTTTCTGCATTTTTTTTTCTGTTGGTAAATTCAGGACAGACTGAGCCAACAGTGGGCTGGAATTTCATGTGAGCGGCAGCAAATCCAGCCCAAAYCCAGCTCCTGGTGGGGTGAAGCCTCTGAAAGGTGCATTTATTTCTCAGTTGCATTTTTGAGATGATTTTTTAAAGATAATATTGGAATAATTATAATAATAGTAATAATAATAATAAAAATACGAAGAATTTTAGCAGAAAAATCCAAAAACATCMTGCAAGGGCACTGCTGCTGTCCCAGTTACTCCTGGGAAGAGCTGATGGTTGTGATGGTTTCACTTCCTAAAATTTCAGGATTTCACCTTCCCCCAAATCATCTGTGGAACGAATTTTGGGAAGGGAAGATGATTCCAGAATGTCCAAACTCCATCAGACAAAAGCACCTTCCTGTGCACAGGATGGAAGCTCAGGTGTGCACTCAGGAGCTGCTTTAGGTTGGGATTTTGGGATGAACTGGGATGATGTTTATGGGTTTTTCCCAGCTCAGGATATTCTGGGATCAGAATTAAAATGTAATTAAAAGAGCAATAATGATAGATTGCTACAAAATGTAAGAAATCCAGGGTGTTTGTGGTTTATAACCACCCTAAGCTGCTCCATCCAGCTGAGGGAAGCCTGGTGAGGATTTTTTTGGAGCCAGTTCCCGGTTCCTCCAGTCCCTACCTACCCTGAACGCCKTCGTTACGCACTTAACTCGTCTTGATGAGCTATTTTTAACTGTGCTCAGCTCCCTGACCCAGTTCAGAGCACAGCCATGCACAGGGGGGTACCA
>NW_026624198.1:11222-17543 GCF_030028575.1 Malurus melanocephalus
GATAACACTGCCTGGAAGGTGCAGCATAGAAAGGAGAGCAAGGGAGGTAGGAATTTCAGGAATATGTGTCAGGAAGGTTTATTAACTGAATCATTGAAAGGAGAGAAGGGAGGTAGGAATTTCAGGATAACACTGCCCAGGAAGGTTTGTTAACTGCAGCACGAGAAGGAGAGCAGGAAAGCAGAAATTTCGGGATAACACTGCCCCAAAGGTTCGTTAACTGCAGCATGGGAAGGCAGCAATTTTAGGATAACACTGGAAGGTTTGTTAATGGGAAGGAGAGCAGGGAGGCAGGAATTTCAGGATAACATGTCAGGAAGGTTTGTGAATGGGAAAGAGAGCAAGAAAGCAGGAATTTCAGGCAGGAGAATGCTGTCAGGAAGGTGCAGCACAGGAAGAAGAGCAGGGAGGCAGGAATTTCAGGATAACACTGCCTGGAAGGTTTTTTAACTGCAGCACGGGAGGGAGAGGAGAGGCAGCAATTTCAGGATAACACTGCCTGGAAGGTGCAGCATAGAAAGGAGAGCAAGGGAGGCAGGAATTTCAGGAAAACGTGTCAGGAAGGTTTATTAACTGAATCATTGAAAGGAGAGAAGGGAGGTAGGAATTTAAGGATTACACTGTCAGGAAGGTTTGTTAACAGCAGCACGAGAAGGAGAGCAGGAAAGCAGAAATTTCAGGATAACACTGCCCCAAAGGTTTGTTAACTGCAGCATGGGAAGGCAGCAATTTTAGGATAACACTGGAAGGTTTGTTAATGGGAAGGAGAGCAGGGAGGCAGGAATTTCAGGATTACACTGCCTGGAAGGTTTGTTCACTGCAGCATGGGAAGACAGGAATTTCAGGAAAACGTGTCAGGAAGGTTTGTTAACTGCAGCATGGAAAAGAAAGCAGGAAGGCACGAATTTTGGGATAACACTGCCCAGGAAGGTTTGTTAATGGAAAGGAGAGCAGGGAGGYAGGAATTTTAGGAAGGTTTGTTAACTCCAGCACAGAAAGGAGAGAAGAGAGACAGCAATTTCAGGATAATACTGCCCAGAAAGGTTTGTTAATAGGAAGGAGAGTGGGGAGGCAGGAATTTCAGGCAGGAGAACACTGTCAGGAAGGTTTAAATGCAGCGCGGGAAGGCAGCAATTTCAGGATTACACTCCCCAGGAAGGTTTATTAACTGCAGCACGGGAAGGCAGCAATTTCAGGATAACACTGCCCCAAAGGTTTGTTAGCTGCAGCACAAGAGGCAGGAATTTTAGGATAACACTGCCCCAAAGGTTTGTTAACTGCAGCACAAGAGGCAGGAATTTTAGGATAGGCAGGAATTTTAGGATAACACTGCCTGGAAGGTTTTTTTACTGCACCTTCATCCTGCCAGCCCAGAGCAGCCACAAAGGCACCTACAAGGAGTGCTCGGTGCTGACCCAGGGCCTAAAAACCAACAGCACTGGGAGATTTGGGGTGGAGAGTGAAAAACACCTGCCTGGAGAGGGGTTTTACCCACACAAGGAATCCTAAAAGCAGAGGGGGCACATCCTGCCTCAGAGCTGGCACAAACAGCAGCTCCAGCCAAGCTCCAGTCGCTCCCAGCTCCAAATTCTAAATTCCAGTGAGGGAAAAAGAACCCAGAGAGGATCAGCAGCTCTGGCAGGGAGCTCCCAGGGCACTGCTTGAAACAATTCTTGAGCTCTCCCACATTTCCCAAGGGAATTCATCCATAAGTCCAGTCCCTGGCTGCCCTGACACCACCCCTTAACACATCAACTCCCCTTCTGACCAATAAAAACCGAGGTCACTCTGATTTTAACTTTAATTTTAACACAGATGAAATTTCTTGCAGCTTCTACATCAAAGCAGCTCAGCTATTTCTGCCCACCCTCTCCTGCGTGGTTTTTTTTTTTTTTCTTTTTAAGCCCTTTGAGTGTTTGTGAGAGCAGAAAAGAGCACAACTTCCTGCTGCAATTTCACATCAAACCTCGTTAAAAGCACTGGCACTACGAGGAACATCTCCAAAAGCTGTCAGGGAATTAGTCACCCCCACCTTTCCCCTTCCTTCAGCACCACTTAGAGGAGAAATGATAAAAGCTGAGGTCATTCCAGGGGAGCGATGACAAACTTGGTGATAAGGGGGTGATAAAAAGCAAAGAATCATTTATCACAACTCTTTATTACAGGAAACAGTTGGCAGCAAAGCCTTTCACAGAGGTGGGGCAGATGACAGCACATATTTTGAAATATGATTCAATATCACTGAAATTAAATCAGAATATTAACCAGCTTTGTGCTAGCAAAGGATAAAATAAAAAACTAACAGCACTCAAATCGGACCTCAGCTCATGGCTACAGCAATTAAAATTAATTTAGCAATTAAAATTAATTTAGATTAGAAAGGGTAAATATTTCTGTCCCTTCAAAGATGGAAAACCAGTAGTAGGAGGAATGAAATGCACCAACTTTGTAAGATGTTTGTGAGCTGCTAAACTGCATTAAAAATTGAAAAAGCCAACAAAAAGCCACTTTGTTTTTACAACCCCTGAAAGGAGGCTGACATGAGTAGGTTCCATGACACACAAATTGGAGCACATTCCCTCAATTGATATTTCTAGGTTAGTTTATGAAAATACACAATCCAGGGARAAACTGGCAGCTGTGACAAAACAAGGGGAAAAACCTGATTTAAAAAAAAAAACAAAAAAAACCCAGCACTAAAGCTTGGTAAGCATGGGAATAATAGCACTCCAAGTGAGTGCTTTTCTTATTTTTATGTAGGGAAGATTTACCTAKTTGTTTGTAGCTCCATTTCCAGTTAGTTTTGTTTCTTTAATAACTCAAGTTGCACTGAAAATGTGTTTTAGGACAAAGGAGGGACAAAGGGTGCCCTAATCAGGGTAAAAACATCAGAACTTTTGCTGAGCTTCTTAAGCTCATGAATGTGGCCAGCATGGACTGTCCAAATTCACTCCAAACTCATTTCTTTAATTAAATTCCATCAGGGATTTCCCATCAGGGATTTCCCAAACTGTTCATATTTATGGGATGAGGAATTAACAGTGCTGATATTCCAACACCCACCCCACAGAAATGGAGAAATGAAACATCCACAGGGACAGATGAGCTGAGACACTAAAATCAAACCCTCAAACCTTTCAAAAAGGGCAAATAAAGGAAGGAAGGCAAATAAAAAATAAAGTCCCACTCACCTGCCAGGCCACAGCGAGCTGTGAGATCTCCCGGCCGGACATGCCCTCGGTCAGCCTGGCAATCTCTGAGCATTTCTTGCCATAATCAAACTGGGCCAGCTTCAACCTCCTGGAAAACACAAAAATCTTCTGGTTGATATGGAGGGACCCCACGGGAATTCGTACAGTTTGGTGCTTCCATTAATGCCTCTGAAATTTTAAGGGCGGGCTAAAACACAGCAAAAAATTCTGGGATTCTTATAAAGATAGGGAGAAGTGTCTCTCCAACTTCTGTGCTGCTTGTTTAGAGTGGGTTTATAACAGAATTTACAGGAAAGGGGATGAGGAAAAGCAACAGAATAAAAAAGGTGGGAAAGCTGTGAGAAATATTAATTATTTGCCCGTCTAAAGGGCACAACAAAGGGCAGCACAAAAATCTGGGATGGCATCGCATCAAAATAGTGAGAGGCATTTCCAACTTTTGTGCTGTTTGTTTAGAGTGAGTTTATAACAGAATATACAGAAAAAGGGATGAGGAAAAGCAGTAAAAGAATGAGAATTCTGCAAGGTGGGAGGTTGAGAGGTGCTCATTGTTTGCCCTCCTTAAGGGCACAACAGAGCATGGCACAAAATTGTGGGATGGCATTGAGAGGCATCTCTCCAACTCTTGTGCTGCTCGTTTCGAGTGGATTTATAGACAGAATATACAGAAATACACAAGAAAAGGGGTGAGAAAAAGCAGTAAAATAATAAAAATTCTCAAAGTGGGAGAGTTGAGAGGGGCACTCACTGTTTGCCCTCCTTAAGGGCACAACAGAGCATGGCATGAAATTATGGGATTCTCATTAAGATAGTGAGAGRTGTCTCCAACTCTTGTGCTGCTTGTTTAGAGTGGGTTTATAGACAGAATATACAGAAATAGAATCTGGAAAATCAGTAGAGGAAAGAGAATTCCCCATGGTGGGAGAGCTGTGAGGGATACTAATTGTTTGCCCTCCTTAAGGGCACAACAAAGCACAGCACAAAATTCTGGGATGGCATCGAGAGGCATCTCTCCAACTCCTGTGCTGCTCATTTAAAGTGGATTTATAGACAGAATATACAGAAATCCACAGGAAAGGAGATGAGGAAAAGCAGTAAAATAATAAAAATTCCCCAAAATGGGAGAATTGAAAGGGGCACTCACTGTTTGCCCTCCACAACAGAGGGCGGCACAAAATTATGGGATTCTCATTATGATAGCAAGAGGTGTCTCCAACTCTTGTGCTGCTCGTTTCGAGTGGATTTATAGACAGAATATACAGAAATATACAGGAAAAGGGATGAGGAAAAGCAGTAAAATAATAAAAAATCCCCAAAATGGGAGAATTGAAAGGGGCACTCACTGTTTGCCCTCCGTGGCTGGCTTSAGGACGTGCCGGTCGAAATACATCCTGACGAGACGCTCGCGCTCCTCCAGCTGGGGCAGATCAAAATTCACCATCTCATCTATCCTGTCGTTGATGGCCCAGTCAAACTGCTCGGGCTGGTTGCTTGCTAAAACAAGCATAAACCTGGAATTAGGAGAAAAAAAATTTAAAAAAAAAGGAAAGACTGAAAAGGTTGTAAAAATAAAAATCAATGAACTCGTCTGAACATCGGGAAGTGCCAGGGTTGGGATCAAAGATGTTTCATCAGTTGAAAAAAAAAATCCTGGATTCCTTAGAAACAGATTGAAGAGCATCTCAAGCACCAGACTAAACTAAAATGTTTTGGTTTATTTGGAACAATCTGAAGTGTCCACAGGTCCAGGTCCAGCTGCATTTTGGAGCTGAAAATCCTTTTTTTTTTTAATTGCTTTGTAATGATGTTATTCCCCGTGCCAATGCTTTAATGCTTTAATTGATGTCACCAGTTTAACAGTGCCTAATAATCCAAAATGGGTTTTTAAGCACAGCTATTGGAATATTGATGYTCTCACTGTCTGTTTGAATCACTGGCTACAAGGGGCTGTGTTCTCACCATCATTTTTGGAGATAACTCAGCCAAGCTGAGATTTTGGCTCCTCTGCCAACAAAGACTTCCCCAAAGCCCTGCCTAGATGAAGGATTGACATGCAGCCTGATATTCAGCCAGTCAGATATCCCATAAAATGATTTTAGGAAGTTGGAGGCAGCAATTCCCCATCCTTGGCTGTGCTGGTGACAATTCCCTGCTGAAGGAAGGGCTCTCCTCGGGGTTTCACCCAAACAGCCCCATTCACACGCCCCATTTCACTGATCCCAATAAATCCCATTCATGGATGGGAGACTCCTCCTTGCCCAGAGCAGCAATCAGGCTGCTCAGAAGTAAAAAGTGGTGCATGAATCACCAGGGCATGTTCAGTGTCCTCAAATGGCTGAGATCGGGGCTGAATTCCACATCAGAGCTCATTCCAAAGCACCCACAGCACCCAAAAACATCAGAGGAAAAAAAGAACCATTCCCCTGCCTGGCCCTGATGTGCAGCACAARTATTTATTGTGTTTATTCTTGCAATCATTTAATAATAATAAAACTCAGCTTTATAGAGCAACTCTACGTCTCATTTCTGAAGAGATTTGCTCTCTTCCCAAAGGTTCTTGCAGGCTCAACACCTTGCTTTCCAGCAATTTCTTTATTTTGGAAAAGCACATCTTCCCATGCACCTCACTGTGACAGAGAAGCAATTATCAGTTAGAGCTGCATTGCTTCTAGAGACCCCAAGGTCAAAAAATTCCCTGTTTTTGTCCTGAAGACCTTCCAGAATATTTATTTCAATGTCACGAGGTTACTCTAACAAGTGTTTTATTCCAACCTCACTAARGGGAGATCATCATTAAAAACCTCATCTTCCCACACAGAGACAACTTTTCTTGTTGGCTCAATCATGAAGAGAGAAGTTTAACAACTGAGTAAAGTTCACAGTAAAAAAAAAATCAAATATTGTTTGAGAAAGGTGGAGAAAAGGTCATTTCTTTGTTATGACAGCCAGGAAATGGTTTTGGCTGAACTGTGCTGTGCAGGGAGTCCCCATGGAGGTGACAAAGAGAGCAGGGGTGGGGGGACAGTGACATTTCCACCTCTGTCACTTCAGCCCTGCCATCGTGTGCTCAGGATGGAGAAAGATGGAAAAGAATGGAGAAAAATGGAAA
>NW_026624198.1:17658-22619 GCF_030028575.1 Malurus melanocephalus
ATGGAAAAAGGTGGAAAGGAGTGGAGAAAGATGGAAAGGAACGGAGAAAAATGGAAATGGAGAAAGATAGAAAGGAATGGAGAAAGATGGGAAGGAATGGAGAAGGATGGAAAGGAGTGGAAAAAGATGGAAAGGAGTGGAGAAAAATGGAAATGGAGAAAGATGGAAAAGAATGGAGAAAGATGGAAAGGAATGGATGGAAAGGGATGGAGAAAGTTGGAAAGGAATGGATGGAAAGGGATGGAGAAAGTTGGAAAGGAATGGATGGAAAGGGATGGAGAAAGTTGGAAAGGAATGGATGGAAAGGAAGAGAGAAAGATGGAAAGGAATGGAGCCAGATGGAAAGGAATGGAGAAAAATTGAAAGGAATGGAGAAATATGGAAAGGAACGGAGAAAGATGGAAAAGAATGGAGAAAGATGGAAAGGAATGGACAAAAATGGAAAGGGATGGAGAAAGATGAGAAGAAATGGAGTCAGCTGGAAACTGCTGTGCCTCAAAGCTCCTGCCCACACAGGCACAGGATGGGGAGAGGTCACTGCAGAGGAGCAGCAGCTCCAAGGAGCACCACTGAAGTGTTTTTCCAGGGAACACGAAGCACCCAGGCAGGATGAACTCAGAGTTCTCYTCTGTGGTAGCAATTTTAATGGGCCTCATGTAAACAGGAACTTCCCAAGAAAGAAAACACACATTAAAACACTTGAGATGTCCAAATATCATCCCAGTTTCAGGAAAAAATTTTCCTACTGTTCTGATTTCCAAGCACCAGGGAAAGTTAAAGGAGGAGCAAGCTACATTTGGTACATAAACTGGAAAGGGAATATTCTCTGCAGATTTTTTAAAATCCCTCAGCAGAACAGATCATTTCCAATTTCCATTTGTACACCARAAACCCTTTAGGGATTTTCCTCAATCCAGGGAAACAGCAGCTGCTGAAAGGAGATACTCACTTGTTGCTGTGCTGCCCCGTTCTGTGCAGAAATGCATTTAGAGTTGCTCTGAGATCTTCACTGATTTTCTCCTGCAAAGATGAAATTCAGAGGAGGGAGGATCAGCTGCTGGGGACTGCAGCCAGCTCAGCTTTAAGCAGAATTTTGGACAAAGGGAGCTCTGTTATTGTCAGGCACCTGCATTACAGTAGAATCCAAAACACCTTGGGGAAAAAACATCAATTTATAATCCTGGGGAGAAAACATCAATTTATAATCCCAGGAAAAAAAAACATCAATTTATAATTCAAGGGAAATGGTTAGCAACTAAAATTTCCAGGAGATTACAGATTTATCCACGCTCAACCAGTGATTTTCTTGATTCCAAACCCCTGGCCCAGGTGGCTTTCCCTGCTGGACACTGTTTTAGCTGGGTTTAGTGTGATACTTACAGGAAAACAAACCACAGCAAAGGAACCACTCACACATTCAAAAGAACCTCCTAGAGAGCTYTTTAAATTGATTTTTGGGGTTTAAGGGGCAGGTCCAGATTGAATTTACAATGTGGTGACCGATTCTGGAAACGCAAATTATTTCTACAGGGGAAGGTGCTGCTGTAACTTTGTTAAAGGAGCAAAAAGTTTTGTAATGAAAATGTTCAAAGATAAACATTTGTGGGGACAAAACCCAAATCCTGAAAGGTGAACAACCTTCTTTTGTTTTCAAGATATGACTTCTCCCTCCTACTTTCCTGCTGCAAACCCCCACCAAGATCRCACCACCCATTTTTTACAGGCAGGAATTCACAACCAGCCTCGAGGTGCTCTACATAACACTGATTTCTTATCTCTCCATCAGCTGAGGCACTGCCAGCTTTCCTTTTTGCCCATGGAAGGCACAAAATCAGAGTGAAGGAAGCTGCAGCAGGAAYAGGGACACACACACCGAGCACTCACCGTTGCCCTTTTCCTCAGGAACGCRTCTGCCTCGTCCACGAACAGCAGCAGGCTGCAAAAAAAAAAGAAAAAACACTACACAATAACAGGACATGGATGAGTGAGGCTCAGGCAGCTCCAGGATATTCCTGCAACACCCAAAGATTGCACAAATTCATTTCTTTGAGCAGCACTGCACAGCCCAAGCTGTCCACAGCATGCTGGGCCAGCCCAGTGGGTGAAAATGGATTCATTTCAGACACTTCAGGCCATAAATCTGCCCCCAGAACTCTGGAGTGGTGTTTGCTGCTGTTCAGAATTAAATTGAAGTAAATTTAGGGCTGAGGATCTTGAACTTATCTGGATTTTTGAGTTTTTGTAAGCACGGTTTGTGGTTGGCAGGGCTGGGGTGCTATTGCCAAGCTGCAGTAGATCATTGAAATTTAGACCTAACAGAGCAATTTAGAGCTGCTAAAGCCTGAAAATGCTTATTTTAGCATTCCCTCCTCTTGAGAGAGATGTGTGCAAGGGCACAGTGCAGAAATCTTGGTGRCAATGACACCTCCCTGCCATTTTTCCTCCTTGTGCTGCTCCAAAAAGCTCAACCCAGACTCCTCTCCTCAGCCTCAGCTTCGTTATTTTGTGAGGTTTTTTCTTTTCCAAACCACAGCAGCACGAATGTAATGGTTTTACTACCTGTGGAGAAGTGAATTAATAAAGTCCATGAATTATTCACCAAAATAAATTCACTTCTAACCCAAGGGCAGCGCTCTTCCCGAGAGACTGAGCCTGTAAAAGATGTTTATCAATAACAGAACCAGGTTGCTCATAAAGCTGTCACAACTTCAAACTCAGCTTTTTTTTTTTCCAGGGCATTTCAGGCCTGTTAACATTTTCCACTCAGCCCCAGCTTCTCTCAAATATTCTCTGCAGAGAAGTGGCTGTTATCACAATTTTCAGCTAATAAAGGCAACAAAAACAGCTTTAACAGATTTAATTCAGAATTAAATCTGCTTAAACACTTCAATGCTACTGGAGGTGAGAATATTGATGTGTATGGACACAGRGAAGCTTTGATCAGGAAGTGCATGAAGCTCAAATTCACAGAAATTTTTATCAGGGCAGAGAAATTCAGACCCAGGCAGTGCTGGAAAAGAATTCTTTAATGAAAGCATCCAGCTGAGTATCCTCTCATCTTTTCCAACTTCTCACTTAAATTCTAAGCTCACTTAAATTCTAACTCCTTCTCTTCTATAGCTCCTCAGGACAGAAGTTTAAAACATTTAAATCCTTAGGAGATTTCTCTGATTTTTTTTCTTTGTTTTGTAAGGGGAAATAGAAACATTCAGGTGATGAATGAARCAGGGATTAAAAGAGACACTGCAGGATAATGCCCATCTCAGGCAATCAGAGAACACATCAATCACTGGGCAGCCCCATTACAAATCTGAGATCAAACCAGCACAAAACCCCAAGTGACACCCAGAGCAAGTTCAATATTGAATTTGAACATCCTGGCTGGAAAAAGCAACTCCTCAGCTACCTCTGCCCTGCAAAAATCCATTTCTATCAGTGTGAGCAAATTAACTGCACATTCCTCCAAAATCAGAGAGCCAAGATTGAGCCTAGACACGAGAAAAAAAACTGCTTTAAAAGTGATTTAAAAAACACAGCAATTTGTGATTTTTACACCTGATGGCAATCTGTTTCCTCCTTATCTTCTTTAATATTGAGCCTAGATATGAGGCTTCTCTGCAGAAAAAAATTTGCTTTAAAAGTGATTAAAAAAGCACAGCAATTTGTGATTTTTACACCTGATGGCAATCTGTTTCCTCCTTATCTTCTTTAATTTCTTTTAATTCACTTCTGCTTGAGACTYAAAAATAATCAAGAAACTGGATCCAAACACTACCAGTGCTTAAAATCCGAGCAGTTGCAACAGGGAATAGAATATCAGAGTGTAAACACCTGATTTGTGCTAAACCTTCTAATTACTGTCAGAACATTATTCACCCTGAAGAAAATGTGTCCCAGCTTTCAAGTGGGCAGGAACTCTCCTCCTGCTTGGTGAGATCAGAAAATCAAGTTATGACAGATCTGGGAAAGCTGGTGTGAAAAGGGAACAAAAAAAGCAAAGGTTTTCAGCTTTTTTAGTATTATTAATTAGCAAGGATTCACCCATTCTAAGAAAAYTTCAGAGGTGCTGTTGCTCAGTGTTATCCCACTCAATAACAGCCACTCTGGCTGGGATGTGATTTTCGTTGTGATGAGTTTGAAGTTGTTGTGATGATTTTATTTTTTTTTTTTTTTGAGCAAGAACCCAAATTCAGGATTCCAGGGAAGCTCAACTTACCCTCTCCTGCTGGTGTTGGCCCAGTCAAAGAGTTTGTGCATGGCTGTGACCCCTTCCCTGCCCATGGGGGCCACGTCCCCTCCTGTCATGATRGCATAATCCATCCCCGAGTGCACAGCTAATTTCTGCAAGGAAACAAAAAACAACAAATTAAACACTTTTATTTCACTGCAAGGCCATGGAAAACAAGGAGAGAATAAAACAATTTAGTTCTGTTAGTGTGATTATTTGCAGAGGGGAAGTATTGTCTTCTTTATGTTCTTGTCTCACTTAGTGGCAACTTTGTTTTTTTATTTTTTATTTTTTCCATTTTCCATTTTTTTTCATCTCTCCTGGCTTTAGAAATCCAAACTAGGGTGGCTTTAGAAATCCAAATGCCATAGAAATTTTTAAGTGTCATGCCCTCAGAAAACTACTGGGATAGGAGTTTAATGTACTGGAAAGGGATAAAAAAAATGCAGCTTGCATCAGTTTGTCAAATCTGCCACTGTTAAAAAGTTGGTGAAACCTCAGATTTTGTGGATAAGCACTGAAGAGCAAAGAAAAAAAACAAATTCTGTCTCAAATCCATGTAAAAATCATCCTGCAGTATATCTGCACAGGGAGCCATGCCTGTCTGCTCTGGGACTGTGAGCAACAGCACAAATAAAACAATTTAGATGAGGGCACAAAACCAACAGAGGTGGATGTGAAGTGCTGCTGTTGTGATTCCCACAAATCCCATCTGCCAAGGGGGATTCTGCCT
>NW_026624198.1:23152-41418 GCF_030028575.1 Malurus melanocephalus
GCTGAAGCAGGCTGGCTGCACTTTCCTCCCTTCCCACAGAGCCACAAGAACACAATGTTTATGCAACACTTCAGACCAGGGAGGCTYCTCAGGCCCCAGAATTTTCAGAACACTTCACAACATGGGGGTTGTCAGAATTTTGGCAGGGTTTTACCTTGGCAAAGAGGGTTTTTCCAGTGCCAGGGGGGCCGTACATCAGAATATTCCTRTAGAGGCTTTTGTTCTTTTTTGTGTTTCTCGTTGCTATGGCAATGTCTCTCACACGTGCTTCTAACTGGGGCTGAAAGAAAACAAAAGTAAAAATTTGAAGGAATGGGAAATGCTAAAAGAGCTGCACCTACCGGGGTCCCAGATCAGTACCTGAGGAAGGAGGCAGAACTCCAGGCTCAAGCTTTAAAGTCTTAACTTCAGCTGCTCATGACTCCACACCAGGGTCATTTCCTGTCCTATGTGAGGATTTACTCGATTTTCTGTCCACTTGGCTACAATTCTTTCATAAGAAAAAGCAGCAGTGCAGGAAGCAGTGCAGTGACTACTATAGGAACAGATAAAACCTAAAGGTTCACTTCCTATTGGATGGCCCTGRGAGGGATATTTCAAAACATCAGCAACTCTTKGCAGTGCTAATTCCTTCACAARTCATCAATTTGTATTTATATTTATSTGATACTGGGACAGAGCTATTCCTGCAGGAGCATTTTCTCTCAGCAGCTTCAAGCAGCTCTTCAATTTGCCAGGAATTAAATTCATATATAGAGAAGCAGCACTAATTAGCAAGTTAAGAACCAATCATAAGGTKGGKRAACACACCCAATATTTAGATKTTTTGGCCTAGAMGCAAGTCTAGGTTCAGTAATCCTTAACTTCAGRTGGCACAAGTGGAATTCTGAATCTTAACGTGCTGACTGCAGAGAGAAACTGCACCAGAGCAAGGACTGAACTAAGATTTCCAACAGCTTTTCACAGAGGAAAAAAGGTTAATGGGCTGCTTAAAGCATGTCACACTGAAAACAG
Organism: Malurus melanocephalus; assembly: GCF_030028575.1. Lineage (NCBI taxonomy): Eukaryota > Metazoa > Chordata > Aves > Passeriformes > Maluridae > Malurus > Malurus melanocephalus. The sequence goes on from NW_026624198.1 coordinate 24,167, forward strand.
AAAATTATTTATGGTCTGAACATCCCAAGGGTGCTGCCATGCCTCCAAAACTGCTGGAATTCCAGCCTTGGAAGTGAGTTTAAGGAAACAGCAGCTCTTATTGAGATTCTAAAGTCATCCTTCACAGAGAGCAAGACAGGAAAGCAGAGTACTCACACTGAGAACAACTCCTTCAAGGGCATCCTGAGCCTTGCTGGTGAGACGTTTACCAACCTTGAGAGGACAAATTCAGTTACTCACAGGTAGAAAACAACCACATTTTGACAATTTGGATTAAAAAATCTTCCAGAAAAACAGTGAGCTCAGCCCATCCAAGCCACCTCTAATATTACATTTATTCAGACCCAACAACAGTCCCAGCCTGAGTTTTGCGTGCTCCTTGCTGAGTGTAGCACAAAAACAAAGCTGATTTTTACCTTGAAAGGGTGTTTCAGGGCCTCCAGCACAGTGATCCGGGAGGTTTCCCTCACCAGGGAGGGTTTGCCCAGCCGTGCCTCGATGTAGCGCCCCGCTACCGCCGTGGCATTTTTGGCAGAATAAACCCCCACTGCCAGCAGGGTCAGCCCTGCCACCTGCAAAGGAAAAAGGGAAGAAAGATGAGGATAAAAAACCACTTGGCAAGGCAGCTGCGTGGGGAATTAAGATTCAGGACAAATGCTGACCAGGAGGGGTTTATTTTTGGTAAGGTGTTTTAGCCCTGCTCAGACAMTCAAGGTCTCTCACTCTTGCACAGCCAAAGGTAGAGGAAGCACTGAGTTCCCAATCCAAAAGTACAMCCTGCCCAAAAATGTGTGGGGATTTCCAGATTTTCAAATAAATGGAATAATGAGGATAAAACCACATCAGGCAGGTGCTGTCTGCCCTCACCATACCAGAAAATGATGCTGAATTCAAGGTTCCACAATAAAACATTGGAATTGTGGCAGCCACCAGCCACAGGGGAACAGGAGTACATCCTGCCCAAAAATATGTGGGGATTTCCAGATTTTCAAATAAATTGAGTAATGAGGATAAAACAACATGAGGCAGGTGTTGTTTGCCAGAATAGCCCTAACCATACCAGAAAATGATGCTGAATTCAAGGTTCTAAGATAAAATATCGGAATTGTGGCTGCCCCCAGGCATGGGGGAACAAACAGGAGCAGCCAGGGAAATGTGTGGGGCTTTCCAGCTTCTCAAATAAATGGAATAATGAGGATAAAACCACATCAGGCAGGTGCTGTCTGCCCTCACCATCCCAGAAAATGATGCTGAATTCAAGGCGTCAAGATAAAATATTGGAATTGTGGCAGCCACCAGCCACAGGGGAATTGGAGCAGCCAGGGAAATGTGTGGGGATTTTCAGATTTTCAAATAAATGGAATAATGAGGATAAAACAGCCACATCAGGCAGGTGCTGTTTGCYAGAATAGCCCTCACCATACCAGAAAATGAATTCAAGGTTCCACAATAAAACATCAGAATTGTGGCTGCCACCACAGAAGTGCACAGGAAAATGTGTGGGGCTTTCCAGCTTTTCACATAAATGGAATAATAAGGATAAAACCACATCAGGCAGGTGCTGTCTGCCCTCACCATACCAGCAAATGATGCTGAATTCAAGGTTCCACAATAAAACATCAGAATTGTGGCTGCCACCACAGAAGTGCACAGGGAAATGTGTGGGGCTTTCCAGCTTTTCACATAAATGGAATAATAAAGATAAAACCACATCAGGCAGGTGCTGTCTGCCCTCAGCATACCAGCAAATGATGCTGAATTCAAGGTTCCACAATAAAACATCAGAATTGTGGCTGCCACCACAGCAGTGCACAGCAGGGAACAAACAGGAGCAGCCAGGGAACATCTGCTGAAGGTGACAGCCATGCCAGCCCCAACAAAAGGTAGGCAAACACAYACAATATTCAGATTTTTTGGCCTAGAAGCAGATCTAGGCTCAGTAATCCTTAATTTCCAATGGCACAACAGGGAATTAGGAACTCAGAAACAGCAACAAAGCCAAAACCATCATGGGAATTACCATCACTGCATCGTGCTGCTCTTTCAAAAACCCCACAAGATGAGACATTCCCATCGATTTRCCAGTGAAGCAGAAAGATTCCAGACTTAGGAGTCAGCTTAAAGCTGATGCCAATAATTTATATCAGGGAAAAAAGCAAACTGCAGCAATTGCTTTTAAAACAAGCTGACTTGTCCTGCAAGCACAGAGCAAGGTCAAAAGCCTCAAGGACAGCAAGGATGGCTCTGTTCAATAAACCATGAGGCACCATCTGCTCGTTTTCACTCCACTGAAATGTGTGACATCACTTCTGCTCTGGATGGAAACACCAAGGGTTCAGAACTGTGAGTTCYAAGGTGCAAAAAGTGAGGGATCTCCACGCCCAATTCAGCTCAGATACAGAACACAAAATAGATTGCACCTTTTTAGCAGCCTCCCTCTAAAAACAGAGCCATGATCTCATGGTCTCATAGAGCAGTCAGTGCTAAACAAAGTTATCTGTGCCTGGATGGATGTGATGGAATTCTCACACTTTTAGACTTCATTGATGTTCATGTCACAAGATACAGAAAAATTGAGCTTTAAAAGTTTTGTATCAAACAAGATACAAGATCAAACAAGTTTTGTAACAATCAAGAACCCGACTGCCAACTCTAAAAATCAGTCAGATTACAGGGCCTACCTGTTTATCATAAAGTATCCAGCAAAGGAATGGGTCTCTGATCAATAAATAAAGTGAATTCCACTAAAAACACAACAAACCCAAAAGACTTGAAGTGGAAATTTTGGGGTTCTGCTTGGATGGGAAGARGTAGGGAAAGAGCAGCCCTTAGAATAGGCAGGAAGAGCTGAAAATTCAGGTCTCATTTAGAGGAACCCTAAAATAAGTGACTGATTCTCACCTTATAGTAACTTTCCAAAGCAACAGAAATTATGAGTTCCAGCTGTGCTATYCCCTTTCCAAAAATACACTTAACTTTTTTTTTTTAAGCTAAATGTCCCAAATTCACAAGACAAGAGCATGTCAGAAGCAAAAAAAATGACCATAATGCAGGAAATTGGTATCTGGGTCAAGTAAATCCACAGCTAAAAGCATCAAGAACTGATCTGCAAAAAGCTCTGAATGCTGCAGACACCCCAGGTACAGATGACAAAAGGATCCACTAAAAGCTTTTCTTGTTCTCCCCACTGCTCCCAGGCAAAGGATGTTTTGTATCAGCCTGTGTGTATAAAATYAGAGGGTGGAGCAGATGGCAGTGACTGATTTAAAGCAAAATTTCCATTTTAACCAGCCATGCTACCAAAAATATAATTTTTACTGCAGTTTTGTTATAAGTAGTACACTGAGAAACAACTTTATGTCCCCAAGGAGCCACTGCCATGCTCTTTTGTTCCTGTGAAAAGATGTTGGTCTGGCTTTTAATCAATTTATTCAGCACATGTAAGAGTTCTCTAAGTGCTCTCTAGGCTACATCAAAATTAGATATAAAGCTGTGACATAATCAGGAGTTTAACATACATTTACAGAAAGACTTTTATGGAATTTTTTTTTCAGATATCCCAACCTTACCGTGGCTGTAACTTTATCCCAGTCTGTAACAAAAGCACGGAATCCTTCCCCAAAGAGCATCCCAGCTGTCCTGTGGGAAGCAAAGAGCAAAGGGAGAAGGAGAAAAAGGGATTTCAAGGTGGGAATTGATAAATTTTAAAAACCAGACTTTCAGATTGACAACTTTTATCACAAGTCATAGCTAACTAAGGGCTCACCTCAGAATTAAAACGTGAACAAGCATGGAAAATACATTTATAATCACCTCATGTCTACATCTGAGCTGGGACTAAGTCCAGAAAAACRTCTGGCTATAAGATGGGATCAATTTATTTCTTTAATATATTTTTGTGCTGAAATCCAGGTATTTAATTACAAAGCTTTTTTTGTTCAAAATCTCAAAGGACCTAAAATTAACCAGTCCCCAAGCTAAACACCCACCCCTTTGGAGGCAGACTGCTTCACGCCTTTATGGKGTAAGTGCTGAAAGAACACAGGGAAACAAAAGAACTGAGGATKTGGAGAGTTACAGAGTCTCAGAGATTGGAATAATATTAGAAAAATTGTATCACTASAAACAATAAAAAAATTGTATCACTATCCCTGTGGTTGCCATTCAGGTSACAATGTAGCGAGAYAARKCAGAGAGTTCCCACTGCATTTGGRGTACTGGGACWGAGCTATTCCTGCAGGAGCATTTTCTCTCAGCAGCTTCAAGCAGCTCTTCAATTTGCCAGGAATTAAATTTATAGAGAAGCGGCGCTAATTAGCAAAAGAACCAATCATAAGGTGGGGAAACACACCCAATATTTAGATTTTTTGGGCCTAGAAGCAAGTSTAGGTTCAGWAATCCTTAACTTCAGATGGCACAAGTGGAATTCTGAATCTTAAACAAGGATTGAACTACGACTTCCAACTTTTCACGGAGGAAAAAAGGTTAACGGGCTGCTTAAAGCGCGTCACACATCCCCGTTTTTGGGAGCACAAGGGGACACAACACYGAGGAATAAACCCAGGTTCTCCCAMGCCATGGGACACATTTGGAGGAGCAGCAGGGTTGTCCTGCACCTACTTGAGGGACTCGAGCACGGTCTGGCGGTGCTCTGCAGCCTTGAGGCGGATCTGCTCGCGGATGATGTCGGCGTTCTCCCGCTCGGCCTTGGCGCGCGCCCGCGCCTCCGCTTCCACCCTCAGCATCTCGTTCTTGTGCCGCAGCTCCATCTCCCTCTCCACCGTGGCTTGGATGGGGAAAAAAGAAGCAGGAGAGAGGTCAAATTTTTGGCTGGGTTAATGTCAGGGAGCAGCAGAATAGTGGGGATGTTGCTGYGCAGAACTTGGAAGGAAGAGAAGCAAAACGGAGCTGCCGGTCCCAAACGGGATTTTGGAGGCTCTGTTATTTCAGACACACAGAATTGTGTGGAAGGAGAATTTGGGAGAAAAACGGAAACAAATCAGGAGATGAGATGAGGATTTCATGGCCAGCATCCTCTCCATCTTCAGGAATTCTGATTGCACCACCTTGATGCCTGAAGGCTGGACAGGTGAACTTGACATTCAAGTCTTTGTGCCTATGAGTAGGTGGACACTACAGGAGTAAAATACCCTACAGGAGTGAAAGAACCCAACCCTACAGGAATAAAATAACCCAACATTACAGGAGTAAAAGAATAAACTAGTAAAAATAACCCAACCCTACAGGAGTAAAAGAACCCAAACCTACAGGAGTGAATTAACCCAATCCTACAGGAGCAAAAGAACACAACTCTACAGGATTAAAAGAATCCAACCCTAAAAGAGTAAAGAAACCCAATCCTATATGAGTGAAATAAGCCAACCCTACAGGAGTAAAAAACCCCAATCCTACATAAATGAAAGAACCCAACCCTACAGGAGTAAAAGAACCCACTACAATAAGAGTGAAAGAACTCAACTGTAAAATAAAATAAAATAACCCAATCCTACAGGAGTAAAAGAACTCAGTACTACAGGGTTTCACCACTGAGCTGTTTTACTCAGGCCACACTTCCCTCATGGCTGGCAGCCAGCAGAGCTCAGCACAGCTGTCCACATCTGTGCTCGGAGCAAAGCCGCCTTCCCATCCCACTGAACCATACACAAATTGCCTTAAAACTTCTGAGATTTGTGCCCTACTGGAATCCCACTGGAGTTCTGCAAACAAAGGAATTCTGGCAATCCCCACAACAAAAGAAACTAAGAAAGGTTCACACTAAAACTTTTGTATTTTCTGCAGGAAACTGATGGAGATGAGGTGACACAGATTGAACCATTCCTCCCAGAAGCTGTTTTCATTTCTCTACCCTCCTCAAAACTATTTTATTTCAGATTATCCMGGTGTAAAACCAGAATTTCAGTTGCTCTACCAGGAGATGCTGCCAGTTCATTGGGAAACCCAGCAATAACAGGGCAGATGTTTAGGAGAGCAGCCCTTTCTAAAATTAACCTTGGAAGGAATTGGAAGTTTTTAACACTGCTGGGATTTACCAGTTTTTACCAATGTGATGTTAAATATAGCATGGACACAAAGATCAGTGCAAGGACTTCCTCACCCCCTCAGCAGCTGAACAAATGTGACTCACCACGCCTCATGGCCTCCTGCTTCTGCACAGATTCCTCCTGCTTCCTCAGATTTTCCTCATTAGCAAGTTGCTACGTGGAGAGATGACAGCAGAAGACATGTTAATGTGGCAAAAACTCCCTCAAATGTAAATTACAGCATTACAAATGTTTTCAAGAAGCTGGAGSTCAGGCTGAAGTACATTTTCAGAAGGCTCCCAGCCCTCAGAGCAGGAATTCATCCTACCTGCTGTCTCATCTGCTCGTCGTAGCGCTGCCGTGCCAGTTTGTCCTGGTACTGGGCTCTCTTCAAAAAAAAAAAAGAAAACAGAACTCAGAATACATAGATTAAGGAGTTTAAAAACAGCCTGGAGATGAAAGAAATCAAGTTTGGATTGTGCAGAGAAAGAAAAAAAAACAAAATAAAATGAGGAAACCCATGCAAACAAAAAATAATCCTGGGTTKGAATATGAACAGGGCAGAATATCCTTAGACAGCACCAAAAATTCCTTTATGCTGAGAAATCCCTATAGTCTGACTTCATTTTAAGAAAACACAGATATTAAAACAAAGAGCAAGTGTTTTTTGGCCCAGAAAAGGAGAATTCACTGGGAAAAACAAGATTTTCATGTTCTAAACCACATTATCTGGACTGGTGATGCAAGCAATAGAACTGCCAGGATATGCTGAGGGGCTCAGGTTTTGATAAGGATTTCCTTGTTCCTCATTAATTCCCCTCATCAATTTTACTCTGTAAATGGCAAATAAACCCACATTATCTACACAGAACTGGAAGTGGGCTGAGGATATGGAGGATGCACCAGGGGTGACATCATTCTCTATTCCAAACACAGRGACAGCAGAACAATTTGGGAATTATCTCCTCAGCAGAACAACTTGGGAATGATCTCCTCAGCAACTGTAAAACACAGAACTCCAGGAATAACCCATGCTTTAGTTTGCTGTGACTTCAAATGATGCCCTGTGAGCTGCAGGAGGTGAAGAGCCAACCCCTGAATGTGCAGCTGCTTCTGGGCCAGCCCYGCTCAAAGTCCAAACTCTGGCAGGGTGAAAGTACCATGTGCCAAATGAACAGCTCCAGAAACTCCCCAAGCTGGAAAATTAATTCCAATTAATCAATTCCCTCATCTCCTGTGCTCTCAGAGTAAAAAGGCACCATATTTGAGYYGTTAACATAAAGKSCAGCCTTTATTTTCCMTGTTTTRGGRTTAAAACAAACCAGGAAGCACCAAYGCTGCTCACAACAGACCCTCAGATTTGCACCATTTCTCCTTTTAAGATGTTTTTTTCCTGGCTAACTTGAAAGAAATAAGGTTTCAAGCTATTTAAGATTGAAATCCAAATAATTTCAGAGCCATTTCACCATCAGGCTTAAACACCACACTTGCTAATCCAGTATTTCTCAATGCTTCCCTAAAAAATCCTTTAGAAAAATTCCAAAAAGCAGAGAAAAATAAGAAACAGAAGGAGAAAAAATGCAACACCTTTGGATGTTAAAGAACTTGAGAACAAAAGTTCAAGAGGAAGAGCTGCAACTASAAAACCAGTTCAACATTACAAATCCAGGACAGAACAGGGGCTCAGCCTATGAACCCCCCAACACCTCTGACCCCAAAAGCTCCTTTCCCCCCAAAATTGGGATAATTAATGCATCATTGCCTTTTCCATAAGGGAAGATACAAACAAGGTCTCCCCTCACTTGGCTTCCCCCTCATTCCCTTACTGCTTGATGCTGTTTTGTTTCTTCATTGAGTGTTTTCCTTCTCTCTTCTGCCTGCACCCGGATCTGCTCATTCTTCAATTGTTCTATGGCAGCTTCRTACTCCTGGTGAAATAAAGAGAGATTTTAATGATCAGGAATTTATTTAATGTATCGTTTTATAGAGAAGTTGTAGTCCAAGAAATCCCTCTGTAATGAGTGGTACACTTAAAAAATGATCATAAAATATGATGGTAAGAAATGTCATAATCAACCATTTCAGGATGAAACACAATTWAAAAAATTACATCCAACAAAYCAACCAAAACMCAAACAATCCCTAAATTCCTGAGAATTTTGTCCTTCACCCAACTACTTTAAATGCAGAACACCMTTGTYATTAYCCCAAAAACAGCAGTGATAYTCTAGGAGTTACAAAATCACTCAGRACAAGCAAGTTTTAATCAAAGCCAYCAAATATGTGTCAGAATAGCCAAATTGGCCAAATTCGCTTGTATTTCACCTTCCAGAACTGCTTTATTTTTAAAGGCAAATCAATAATATTTGCTGAAGCTGAACAGCAACCAGAAAAACATCTCWTCCTCTGCAGAGAAGAGATTTCAGCTTCTGTCCCTTCCAATYTAGCAGCTGCCTGAGAAATTCCAGCAGGAGGGATTCCATACCTTCAGTTTGGTTTGCTGTTCCAGCTGCAAGGTCTGCTCCTGCATCTGGGCGAGGCTCAGAGCATCTTTTGCATGGCCTGGACAGTGGGAAGAGATTACAAACAGTGAGAGGTTTTTTTCTGAGAAAAGAGGATCCTCAGACTGTTCAATCCTCACAGCTCCAGCTACGCCTGCCTGGAACACAGCTCTGCCATGGAACATTTAACCCTCCCTGGTAAAAACGGCCATGAAACTTCTCAGCATTCCTGTGGAAAGGTTTACCCTGTGGAGAAGGGTAAACCAAGGTTCAACCAAGGCCAGGTTGGATGGGTTTGGAGCAAGCTGGGATAGAGGAAGGTGTCCCTGCCCTTGGCATGGGGTGGAATTGGATGGGCTCCCTCCACACCCATTTTGTGACTTTATAAAGGGTCTCTCTTTCTTTTCCCAAGCCTTGTTGAAGGCATTCAGAGCTCAGTGACTGGAAATGCTGATCCTGGTGCCCCACAGAGCACGGCAGGAGCCTGAGRCTGCCCTGGTCAGGACATGGGGTACCACAGGATGGGCTCAGTGCCCCCTCTGCTCCACAGGATCGTGTCTGGACAGTCCAGGAATACCCCCAGTGATGGACACTCCGCACCCTCTCTGCTCTCTATCCCAGTGCTCGGTCACCGCACATGAAATAAGCTCTTCCTCACGTCCYGGTGGAATTTCCYGGGCATCAGCTCCTGCCCGTTCCTCGTGTCCCATCCCGRGCCCCGCGGAGCAGAGCCCGGCCCATCCTCGCTCCCACCTTTTCAGCCATTAACGCACCCCGAGGAGCTCTCCCGCCCTCCCGCCCCGTCCCCTCACGCACGGGACGCGTCCAGCTCCCGCGCCGCCTTGGCCGCGCGCTCCAGGCCCGTGGGGTCGAAGTTGCTCCATTTGTCCTTGGGCGCCTGGCGGTCCCCGGAGCCGCCACCACCGGGGGCGGGCGGCAGGGAGAGGCCAGCCCCGCTGCCCGCGCCTGTCCCGGGGCCGCCGGGTGCCGCGTCCCCGCCGCCGCCCGGGGCGGCCCCGCGGTTCAGCCCGAACAGCCACGACATGAGGGCGGCGGCGGCGGCTGCACGCGGGGGACGCGCCGCGSCCAGCGCGCATGCGCGGGAGGGCGGGCCGGCCTCCCATTGGCCCGCGGTGGAGGGTGCGTCACCACCGAGGGCTCCACGCCGCGTTTTTATTGGCGGAGAGGCGCCGCGTGTGGGGTTTGATTGGCTGAGAGCGGAGAGAGGGGCGGGACTACCGGGATGGGGACGGAGAGCCGGGAAGGACAAACAAAGCGGGCGGCGCTTCCGCGTAGCAACGGGAGTGTGGGGTGTTGCTAAGGGCCGTGAGGCGGAGCGCGGCCTTGGGGTTATCCCGGATTTCCTCTGGGAATCGGTTCCTTGGGATGGGAGAAGCGAGGGGAAAGCGGAAAAGAGAAGGGCAAACGCGGAGAAACCCATCAATGTGGTTATCTGGGAGAAAGAGCGGGATTTGCTATGGAGGTCAGCTCCTTATGCAAATTCTGGGAATGGGAAAGGCAAGGTAAAAGCTTTTGTAGAAAGAGAGTGAAAGGAAACCCATCTGACCTGGGATAAAGAGCAGGATTTMCTTGCAAATCAGGACCTAAAGCAACACAGATGACACAGAAGATGACACAGAAGGGAAGCACAGGGAAACCCATCTCAGTGGTTATCTGGGATAAAGAGTTGGATTTCCCGTGGAAATCAGGTTCTTATCCAACTGTTTGGAATGGGAAAGATGATAGGAAAGGCTTTAGAGAAGGGAAGTGCTGTGAAAGTCAGAAACACATGAAACTCTGCAGCCTGAAATGAGGTAAAATGTAGAACACCCCTGGAGCACCCCTGGAGCATGCACCACAGGCTGGGGGTGCCTTCTTGGCTGTTCTTTTATTTAAATTTCCCTGTTTCTTCCAAAATGGATGCTTAGAATCATGGAATCGAGGGATTTCCTGAGCTGAAAGGGMCCTACAAGGATCAGAGTCCAACTCCTGGCCCCACACAGGACACCCCAAAAATCCCACCCTGTGCCTGASTGTGTTCCTCATAAATATTTACCAATTCTGCCAAGATTTCAGYGACTTTTTGGCTCCTTGTACAACAATTCTTACCGGAACCACGACTTCACCAAGACCGGGATTTTTCTATTTTTACATTTTCAACACATTTTTTGAGGGAYGGGATGAAATTTCCTGTAACCCAGACTATGCAGTCATGGGTGGAACACTCAYTTCCCAGTCATTTTAAAATCACAATGATTTAACGTGGTGATCTCAGCTTTCCCCAACTTTTATAATTCTGTGAATGSCAGCTTTTCAACCCTTAGAACAAAACCCACAATTCACAGATTTGCTGTTTTCACCATGGAGCACAAAGGAACCATTCAGAAGCTCTCGTATTTATATTTAATTGTCTTCAAAAGGGTGTGTTACAAATGAAGGGGGGTTGATGACACATTAATGGATTAATTAACTATGCAGGGAGCTGTGCAAACTGAATTTCTGTCCTACAGCAAGAACAAACAGAATCATCTCATCACGTGAGCTCTTCCAGGGGCTTTATCACCCCTTCTCCACTGAGATTAATCAGTCACAAACTGCACATTCCARAGGAGGGCACGAATCATGTGAAAATCTCTTTGTAGAGTTAATGAATGACTCAATTCCTTTTCCATCCCTTCCTCCTGGATGAGGCAGCCCRAGGAAAATGCTCCATGAAGGTGGAGATGAAGGATTCAGTGYTCAGGAGAGGAGATCAGGGATAAARTTCCAAAAGGAGCTGYTTTAAGAAAGRTTTGGGACGCCTCAAGGGGCTCTCCAACAATTTTGAAAACAAGTTCAGCGTGTAGGACAAAAAAGCAACAAATTTAAAACWGAGCAAGTGTTACTGAAGGAGGGTGTTCACCCTGATGCTGGGGTTTAGCAGAGAAATATAAACATTTCTTTACAGCCCTAAGCCCTGAACTTTGAAACCATTTGCTTGGTCACAAGGTATTTATAATTAATTTGCCTTTTTTTTTTACCAGCTCCCCTATCCAGAGTAGTTTAGTGACAGCAAGCTCAAGCCTGGGATCAAAGGGAAAGCACCAAATTTACTCTTCTCCCTTAAAAAKATCTTTTTAAAGTGTTTAAAACCTTGATTTTTAAGTGTAGCTTAAGCTTAGCACTGGGTGGAAGCCCAAGACAAGACACCAGAGATGTGCTGTGAGAGGAATGATAGTGCTGGAGATTTACTGCCTGTAATCAGTCACARGTTAATTAATCTCCATTAAGACAACAAGACTCCCATTTGGTGAAAAGGGGTTGCAGGAATGCCAGAGCAATCCAGTGGTGATGATCCAGGCAGGACCACACTGGTGTGTGAATTAGAAATAAAAATAAGTGCTTTAGGTGGTCTTGCTGTCTGAATTTTCTGGACTCTGCTGCTCCTTGAGCTCAGCTGAGGGCTGAGAGCCCTGCAGGGGAAGCACATTCCCAGGATTTTTTAACTCCCTGCTCCCTCACACTGCAGATTCAGCAGCTGTTGGCAGCAGGAATGGATTTGGCCACGTGGAATCTTTCTCTGAGCAACCCGGATGAAAGTCCTGAACGTGCTCATGAGCTGCAAAAACAAAACTGTATCGACCTTTCATAAATAGAGAACAGGCAGCAAGCAAGCAACAGTGAGGATTCACCCCTCTGCCTTCTGTTTGTTATTTGCCAGGCATCTTTAGATAAAATGGGCACAGATTTGGCATCTTTTAGGTCAGATTGGTTGTTGCAGCCAGCCAAGCCAAACCTTTCAGCTTTGGGAGAGCTCRGCTGAGGACAGGCTGTGGGCTGGACAAGCAGGACACCTCAGGGGACAGCACAGGCTGGGAGATGAGGGATTTCCTCCCCTGGCTCCTCCTTTTTGTCCAAGTCCGTGTCCAAGAAGATCCCTTGCAGTGCTGGGAATCCGCTCGCTGTGCTCTGTCACGCTCTCTGTCTGTGCTTGTATCCCTGGGCCTCTGTGGCTGGAGAAACACAAGGAATGCAAAGTCAAGCTTTACCCACCCATGAGCAGAAATCTCACCCCCGTGGTCATTTTTGCTCTCAAATAAAAATGCTTTTGTTGGGTAAAAGGCCGAGCTTCTGCACAGCCACACTGCTGTGTTTAGCTCTGACTCCATCCTAGCAGGAATCCTCAATGTTCCTTGACAAAAAGTGGCTTTTGGGCAGCAGAAGGAAGAAAGGAGATGTGTTGTGTCTTAATGACTGGCTTTAATCATTATCTGCTCTGGTTTTAATAACTTTTAATAATTACCTGTTCATGTCTTAAAAACTGGCTTTTATAATTATTTGCTCCTTTCTTAATAACTTTTAATAGTTACCTGTTCCTGTCTTAAAAACTGGCTTTTATAATTATTTGCTCCTGTCTTAATAACTTTTAATAGTTACCTGTTCCAGTCATAAAAACTGGCTTTTATAATTATCTGCTTCTCTCTTAATAAATTTAATAATAATCTACTCCTGTCTTAAAAACTGGCTTAATAACTGCTGCCTGCCACGCTGGGCAGTGAAGGGTAGCCAGGAATTCAAATGACTTTTAAACAGCACTTCCACTGCCCATGCCAGCTTTTATTCTCATCCCAAATTAACTCCACTGCGCACTATTCCTCTTGCGTGCGATAAACTCCACTAGGAGGAGTCTTACTCTTAAAAATGGGAGGAAAAACCCAGGAAAAGCTGGAAGAAGGGTGATGAGCATGGAATATCCCAGCTCTGGGCACCCCTGTGTGATCTCGGGGTCCCTGGGGACACTTGGCCGAGGACATTCCCTGTCCCCTGCTCACCTGGCTGCCTGCGCACCGTGCGGCAGAGCCTCTTGCCGGGCTGCTCGCTGTACACGGGCTTGACACACACGGTGCTGGTGGTGCCCGAGGGCAGCTCGGTCAGCAGAACGCTGCGCACCTCCGGGGACACGCTGAGCACCGAGGAGAGGCCGCTCTGCCGCCGGCACCGCACCCGGTAACCCAGCACCGCCCCGTCGGCTGAGTCCCAGGACGCTCTCAGGCTGTTGGGACCCGCGTCCTCRAAGCGGAGGTGCCTCACTCGGGAGCCCTCTGGGGAGAGAAGGGCCGTGTTAACGCAGGATAGGGTTTCAGGGTGATTCCGAACGTTCCCTGCTCTTCCCGAGGGGAATCTGCCAGCCAGGTGGGCTGGTGGAGGAATAAAATCAATCTGCATYTCYSCRGTGAAGGACTGAGCCTCARCCTKGTTTGGTGTRGRGATAAAATCARTCTGMACCTCCCCAGTGAAGGACTGAGCCTCAGCCTCCTTTGGTGGAGGGATAAAATCAATCTGAACCTCCCCAGTGAAGGAACTCAGCCCCAGCCTGGGCTCTGGAGGGGTAAAATCGGTCTGGATCTCCCCAGTGAAGGAGCTCAGCCCCAGCCTGGTTTGGTGCAGGGATAAAATCAGTCTGAACCTCCCCTTCTTTAGGGAGGCTCCTGGATCTCCAGGTCCGTTGTGGCTGTGATTGCCCCAGAGTAGCCACAGAGAAGACAGGAGGGAAAAGCAGGTTTTTCACTATTTTACTGAGATTCCTGGATCTCCAGGTCCATTCTGGCTGTGACTGCCCCAGAACAGCCGCAGAGGAAACAGGAAAGGCAGGGTTTTTCACTATTTTAGGGAGGCTCCTGGATTTCCAGGTCCATTCTGGCTGTGACTGCCCCAGAGCAGCCACAGAGGAGACAGGAAAGGCAGGGTTTTTCACTATTTTAGGGAGATTCCTGGATCTCCAGGTCAATTCTGGCCATGACTGCCCCATCAGCTCAGGCTCTGTCACTCCCTSTGTGATTCTCCTCCAGCCTTTCCACACCTGCTGCACCCTGGCACACCCAGAGCTGCTTTCCCCCTGCACACCACCCCATCCACTGACCCCTCTGCCTTCCCCTGGGCACAGGCGACCCTCTGGGGACACCTCAGGGTGCAGCCTCGCTCACCTTCCTGGGTGCAGGCTTTGGCTGACAGCGATTTCTCCTTGCCAGATTTATAAATGGCCGTCACTGTCACCAGGTAGGTGGTGTTGGGTGCCAGCTGCTCCACCACGGTGCTGTTGTGGCTCCCGTCCAGCTGGAGCTCCGTCACCGCGTTCCCCGGCAGAGGCCCGTACAGCACCCGGTAGCTGAGGACGCTGTCCAGCAGGGGAGCCCAGCTCACGTGGAAGCTGCGTGGGCCAGACTCGGAGATGAGCACCTGCACTGGGCTGATTTCCTCTGGAAGGAATGCAAAGAGATGTGAATGAGATGTGAGTTTATTGAGCTGCATCGCATTGGGCTTGAAGGATGGGGTGTTAAAATCAACCCGGCAAGTGGATGGTGATACTGATCCAAGCCAAAGAAAAAAGATTTCTTTGTGGGCAGAACAGCTCAGCCAGAGTTGTTCTTGCAGACAGAAAATTAATATTTTGTACAAGCTCACTTTGACTTTGCCACCCCTGCCCAGGTTTTCAGTTTGTCACCTTTTTGCAGGCTGTTATCCAGCATAAATCTGAGTTCTTTTCTGCACAGAGGAGCTGCTTCCTGCTCTGAGCACTCCCTCCTCCTGTCCTCTCAAACAGAGGCTTCCCTTAGGTTTTTTGTGGGCAAAAAAAAAGGGGGAAAAAAGGGGAAAAAAAGGGAAAAAGAGAAACCCTTTTTCTTTGGGCTTTGCTGACTTGGATGAGTATCAACATCCAGCACCCTCCAGCCTCAGGCAGGAGCCAGGGATCATCTCCTTGTCCCCAGAGCAAGGCAATGTGCCCAAGCCATACCAATTTTACCTGCCAGCGTGGTGACCCTCGTGGTCTGGGGTGGGAAGTAGTGCACGTTGGATTCAGGGATCAGGGCCACYTCATAAGTGGTTTCTGGCTCGAGATCGCTCAGCACGAGGCTGGTGACAGCCCCAGACACCTGCTGGGTCCTCTTCCTTGCCACATCAGCCGCTGGGGTGTATTCCAGGGTGTAGTAGCCACTGTCCTGGGATAGGAGTTTGGGCCACATCAGGCGGAAGCTGCTGGAGGTGACATCTGTGGCATGGAGCCGGTTGGCTCGGATGACATCTGGAACAGGACAGTGGCCAGAAATCAAAACCAGAGCATGGGACAGCTGCAACCCCAGTTCTGAAATCACTACTGACACCAAACCAGAGCATGGGACATCTGCAACCCCAGCCATTCTGAAATCACTGCTGACACCAAACCAGAGCATGGAACACCTGCAACCCCAGTCCTGAAATCACTGCTGATATCAAACCAGAGCATGGGACATCTGCAACTCCAGCCATTCTGAAATCACTGCTGACACCAAACCAGAGTATTGGGACACCTCCAACCCCAGCCATTCTGCAGCTGACAGCACCACTGACACCTGGAGCAAACAAGGTGTGGAAATCCCTGTGGAAATCACCTGCCAGTGAAGCCAAACCACTGAATTCCTGTACAAGGAGCAGCACAGAGTGTGAAGAGCTCATTTCTGCTGCTCTCTGCCTGTCCCAGTGGGCAGGAAAGGGCAGCAGCCGGGGACTGCCCAGCCCTGCTGAGCCAGCTGGACCCATCCCAGCTGAGGTCACTCCCTGYGGGGTTTCACAGAGCTCCGTTGTTCGGTGACATTCAACACTCAGAGCCCTCTTGTGCCACCTCACCTCTCGCTGCCCCTGCACAGAGGGGCCTTCTCTTCRAGGCTCCTGCTACCTTGGGTTTCCAGACCCCAAATGCCAGGCACAAATACCTCTTGTGGTGCTGGGCAGCTCCCCCAGCTCYCTCTGCCACTTGACCCTGCTGACCTGCGTGGTCTTCTGAGCCCGTTTTGGGCAGAATTCCACTGCTTTCTGGTCTTCCAGAAACACACATGACTTTGTTTCTAGCTCCGGGGAAGTGGCATAGGAACACATAAAAATGCTTTTCTGTTTTTAAAGGATTTTTTTTAACTTTGAAG
The DNA here is from genome assembly GCF_030028575.1 of Malurus melanocephalus. Taxonomy (NCBI): domain Eukaryota; kingdom Metazoa; phylum Chordata; class Aves; order Passeriformes; family Maluridae; genus Malurus; species Malurus melanocephalus. The sequence continues at coordinate 40,643 of NW_026624198.1, forward strand.
TGCTCCTAAATCCTTACAATAAACCCTCCCTATCATGCTGAGACACTCACAGAGCTCTCTAGGCAGCTCTCATCAGCTCTGCATTGCACAGAGGCACAAAATTCCTCCCAAACCTGCAAGACGGGGTTATTTTCACTCCCAGACTCATCCTTTAAGCGGGAGAGGATCAGCCCTCCTCCTCCGAGGCCCTGCCAACCTCCCTGTACCAAAGCAAACAGCCTCAGTTTTTCCTCTGAGCTGTTCCCTGGCTCTCCCAGGCAGGCAGGAACATTTCCCTGCTCCGTGCCCATCCCAGCCAGCAGCACTCCACCCACGGGGAGAGGGGGAGGCAGGAGCAGCAGTCCTGGGGCGCTGCACCCTTCCCTGAGCCCCACAAACACCAGGGGCCGAGCACAGAGGARCAGGGAGCACAGGAAAGGCCTCAGTCCTGCCAAAAATCCTGCCCAAAATCCTGCCAAAAGCTCCGGGAATGGAAAGAAGTGAGCCTGGAGGCAGGGAGGGTGTGAATAAAAGGGGCAGATCAAAGGACAGGGGGCAGGATCCCGCAGCAGACAGCTCTGCCCCTTGTGCCAGGCCCCAGATGCCTTCAGCATACAAAGAGGGGAAAAAACCTGAAAAATAACATCCACAATGTGCTCCCAGCCACTCGTGGATCCCAGAGGGAAGCTGAGAGTTAATGTCCTGTCCTAGACCCAGCCAGTGCCTGCTGAGTGACTCTCAGGGACAGCTTGGGACACACTTTCCCTCCACCTCCTGCCTCTCCAGCTCGGGACACA
>NW_026624198.1:41884-43114 GCF_030028575.1 Malurus melanocephalus
ATTGTGGGAGAGGGGAGCACACATCCATGAGGATGGACTTTCTGGGAAATGGGACCACATTTCTCTGTGAGGGTGAATTTTCTGGGAGGGGGGACCACTCTTCTCCATCAGGATGGACATTCTGGGAGAGGGGACAACACTTCTCCATCCATCCCTGTCCATCCATCCATCCATCCATCCATCCATCCATCCATCCATCCATCCATCCATCCATCCATCCATCCATCCTTCCATCCATCCATCCCTGTGTCCATCCATCCCTCCCTCCATCCCCATCCCTGTCCCACTCCCCTCCTCACAGCACCACCACCACTGGAGCTGTTTCAGCTCCTCCCCATCTCAGGAGTTTTTCCCTGTGGATATCAAACTCTTCCATGGACACTGAATTTTTCCCAGCCCACCTGAGGCAGCAGCAGCTTGGCAGGAGCCCCAGTGYTGGAATATCTGTGGGACAGGCAGGAAGCACCCCCTGTTCCTGGAAAGGAGATGATGGAAGCAGGAGAACAACTCCTGACAAAGCTCGTTTGTGCCTCCACAAAAGCCTCCAGTGTTTYTTAACAGCAGGAGATGCAGATGAGATAACGGTGATAATTAAACCAGTCTGGGCCATTCCWGAGCTGGAAAGGCCCAACTCCTGCCTGCCAAGATCCTGCCTGTCCCTGCTATCCAGGAGAGGTGCTGATTGAGGGCTGCCTTCTCCAGCCAGGGAACAGAGGATTTTTGTGGCTTTACTAAGATGAAATCAGGTGATGTTACCAATGTCTGGCACTTGGYTTAAAGCACCAACCCCTGCATTCATGTGGGAACCTCACCTCCCTTTAAAACGCCAGCCTGGCAGCTTTTGGACCWGTTAAAATTCTGGATTGCACTCTGGATGCACAGGATGCTGCCCTAAGGCACAGCAGAGCAGTTGTGACCTTTGCACATCTTGTGATCTTCAGCACAATTTCGTGCTGTGGCAGATTTCTCTCTTTTTGGGATATTATTTTGTCTAATCTGGATTCAGGATGCACTAAAAGCTGAATAACCACTGAAATAAAATATCTGGGGAGTTGTGGGGTGACTGTGGGGGGTTGGTGGYGCTGCCCAGTTCTCACATGGGACAGAAGTGGGTGGGTGTTTGGGGGAAAACAGTCCCTGGGGGTGGTTGGTGAAACGATTGTGATTGGAAACAGGAATTGCTACACCCAGAGGATTCTGTGGAAAGGGTTACTGGGGTACTGAATCCAG
>NW_026624198.1:44398-46687 GCF_030028575.1 Malurus melanocephalus
CTTTCCTATAGCCTCAGTGCTTGCTGACAGCAAACACCATCTTTAAGTGGATTTTGGAAGATTTGGTTGGAGATCTCAGTCCTTGATGGTTTGTTTAGGGAGTCAGGTCTGTCCTAGACAAGAGCTGGAGGGAGCTGACAGCACCAAATCCTTGCCAGGTACACGTAGAGCCCAGTTTGGACTCGCCACGTCCTCGACACATTTGTGTTCCTCCACCTCCATCAGCTGGCACRGAGCCAGACAGCATTTGAGACCAAAAGAAAAAAAAAAATTAAAAATCATCCTGAATGTGCAAATCAACTCAAGGGGCTGGGGTGCTTTGTGCCCACAATCAGCAAATCCCTGCCTGTTYGGGAGCCTTTGGCTCACAGCCTGTGCAGGTGGGGGCATTTTCGTGCTCTGCCTGGCTTTGTGCAGATGCCTGACCTGCTGTGACTCATTTCAAAGGMTCGTGGGCTTTGGAGGGATTCAGATGTTTGAGTTCCTCATTCCCAGCTGAACTCCACACGAATACAAGTTTGTCTCACTGACAGCTCTGCAGAAGGGTATTTGTCCTACTCAGTCTTATATTCTTATTTGTCATGATCAATCTTATATTTCTATTTGTCCTACTCAATTATATATCCTTATTTGTCCTACTCAATCATATATATTCCTATTTGTCCTACTCAATCCTATATTCCTATTTTTCCTTCTCAATCATATATTCCTGTTTTTCCTACTCAGTTCTATATTCCAAAGGGACCCAGATCTCTCACAATCCTTTGTTAATACTCAGACCCGGGATTTGGGGAATTCCCCCTCTGCCCACCACCATCCCATCCTCATCCCCTGGGTCAGGATCACTGTGGGATTTGGGGGATTCTCCCTCTGCCCACTACAATCCCATATCCTCATCCCCTGGGTTGGGATCACCACAGGATTTGGGGTATTCTCTGTCTGCCCATCCCACAGAGCCCACCACAATCCCATCCTCATCCCCTGGATGGGGATCACCATGGGATTTGGGGGATTCTCCCTCTGCCCACTACAATCCCATATCCTCATCCCCTGGGTTGGGATCACCACAGGATTTGGGGTATTCTCTGTCTGCCCATCCCACAGAGCCAAACACAATCCCATTCTCATCTCCCGGGTGGGGATCACCATGGGATTTGGGGGATTCTCCCTCTGCCCATCCCACAGACCCCAACACCATCCCATCCCCATCCTCAGTGCCCCCCAGCCCATCCTACCCAGGATGCCATCCCGCAGCTCCTGGCTGATGATGGGCAGGTCATCCACGTCCACAAAGTGCAGGTGTTTTTCCGAGGGCTGGCTGGCGGCGGCCGACAGCTCCATGAAGTTCCCGCGGCCGGTGCTGACGATGAACACCGTCACCCCCATGTCCTTCAGCAGCCGTGTGGGCTCTGAGATGTCATCACTGGAGAATCCATCTGTCACCCACACCAGCACCTTGGGGACGTCTGGCCGGGCTCCAGCCTCCCGGCTGAAGAGTTTTTCCTTGGCGTAGCTCAGCGCTTTGCCGGTGTTGGTGTCACCCATCAACTGCTGTGTGGCCCCAATGGCTTTTCTCAGGGTGCTGCTGGTGAGATACTGGTTAAATGGGAACTCCATGGTAGGAGTGGTGCTGATGTGGATGATGCTGGTCTGGACGTCCCTGGGGCCAAAGGTGAAAGGCTGCAAAAGGTCCCACACAAAGTCCTTGACCCTGGAGAATTCATAGTGGGAGACACTGGCAGAGCTGTCCAGCAGGAACAGGAGGTCGCCCTCGCTGTTGGAGATGGGACCTGGCAGGGGACAGAGAGAGAGGGAACAGTGAAACCAAAACCTGCACTGAACCTGCTAGGAAAGCTTGGGATTCTTGTGCCAAACCCCAGGGTCTGGGGGGAGATGGCAGAGGCACAACAGAGCTCCTGGAGCACCAAGAGAGATCAGACAGAAATGGAGAAATTAAAGTTCCCTGAAGGTGATTATTTACAAGGGCATGGAGTGACATTATTATTTATTTATAAGCATTATTTACAATAATTTACAAGGACATGAAATGTCATTATTATTTACAAGCATTATTTACAATTATTTATAAGGCATGGAGTGACAAGGGAAGGGGGTGCCTTCAAACTGACAGGGGGAGGTTCAGGTGTGCCATTCCAGCGGGGCTTTTTGGGGTTCCAGAACTCCCAGAGGTGTTTTTCCTTCATGCAAACACCGTCATATCTGTAACACTCAGCCCTGAATGAGATGAAAACAAATTCCTCCCATTCAGCAGAAAGAATCCATAAATCC
>NW_026624198.1:46731-50495 GCF_030028575.1 Malurus melanocephalus
AAACCGAAAAATAAAAAAAAAAAAAAAAAAGAAAAAAACGAGGCAAAGGCTCTGGCCCCATAGGGTTAACAAAACCAGCAACTAAACGGGTGGGCAGGGGGGAATTTTGGAGCTGAAGGGACCCTCTGTGGGTGGGGCTGAGGGTTTGTCCTTCGTGGTCACATYTGTAACACTCAGCCTCGCACGAGATGGAAACTAATTCCTCCCATTCAGCAGAAAGAATCCATAAATCCATTTTAAAAAAATCCATAAGAATCCATTAAAAAATAAAAACAAATTTAAAAAAATCGAGATGAAGGCTCTCCCCGCACCAGGAGACTGGCAATGCTGAGAAAGCGACCGGACACGGACTCGTCCCTCCCCTGCAGGTCSGGGTTTTCAATTCCCTCATCCCTGTCCCTGCTCCTTGTCCTGATCCAGCACAAACACGCGCTCCGTGCCAGAGGTGCGGCTGCGGCGGTTTGTAACCAGCAAATCCTCGCTTACGCAAGCGGCTGCTGCTCTCAAGCGCTTCCATCGCTCGGCGAGCTGCCAAATGAGGATTTCTCCCTTTTCGGGGAGGATTTGGAGGATCCACGAGCGATTCCTTGCTTTCTAAACCGGCGGGGATAACTGCAGACCCCATCCTTGCGCTCTAAGCCTGGGGAAGGACACAGGAGAGCGGCGGGACCTTGGTGTCACCCTGGTGTCACCCTGGTGTCACTCTGGTGTCACCCTGGTGTCACCCTGGTGTCACYCTGRTGTCATCCTGGTGTCACYCYGGTGTCACCYTCYGAGYGCTGCCAGGTCACCGCGCAGGGATCGGGAGTGTTTGGAAGGGGCTGATATCGGAGCGAAATGTCGCCATGGAAACACAACGCTGCCTGCTGGCTTTTGAGGCAGGAAAACAGCTGGCCAGACTTCCCCGCCATGCTGACAGGAGACATCCGCTCGCTGTCCGCTGGGAGCCCSATGAACGCCGGCTCGGAGCTTGCGGGGCTCGCTTGCGGCCAGAAAGAATCGTGGCCTGTCTGGGTTAACGATGTTTGACACTCCACGGTTGTCCTCTGCCGTGAGAGGGAGAAGGGAGGAGCGGGGGAACGTGGGATGTACTGCCCTGAGGCGAGAGGAGAGCGGGAACGCGGGGATGTGCTGCCCTGAGGCGGGAGAAACGCGGGATGTGCTGCCCTGAGGGAGAGGAACAGAAGAACGCGGGATGCGCTACCCTCAGGGGGAAGAAGGCTGGATGTGCTGCCCTGAGGGGGAGGAACGCGGGATGTGCTTCCCTGAGGCGAGAGGAGAGCGGGAACGCGGGATGTGCTTCCCTGAGGCGGGAGAAGGCGGGATGCGCTACCCTGATGGGGAAGAAAGCGGGATGTGCTTCCCTGAGGGGAGAGGAGCGCGGGATGCACTTCTCTGAGGGGGAAGAACGCGGGATGCACTTCTCTGAGGCGAGAGAAGTGCGGGATGCCCTTCCCTGAGGGGGAAGAACGCGGGATGTGCTTCCCTGAGGGAAGAGAAACAGAGGAACGGGGGATGCGCTTCCCTGAGGGGAGAGAAACAGAGGAACGAGGGATGCGCTTCCCTGAGGGGAGAGGAACAGAGAAACGCGGGATGCGCTTCCCTGAGGGGGAAGAACGCGGGATGCGCTTCCCTGAGGCGAGAGGAACGCGGGTTTTGCTTCCCTGAAGGAGACGAACGCGGGATGTGCTTCCCTGAGGCGGCAGGAGAGCGGGATGGGCTTCCCTGAGGGGGAGGAACGCGGGTTTTGCTTTCCTGAAGGAGACGAACTCGGGATGTGCTTCCCTGAGGCGGGAGGGAAGCGGGATGTGCTTCCCTGAGGCGAGAATCTCCCGGCATCCAGGAGCCCTGCCAGGCTGGGATGGGCATCTCCTGGCCACAGGACTCACCCATTCTCTGTCAGGGTGCCTGGAAGGCAGACGGCACTGACACAGCACAGCCTCTGCCTCTGGAGCGGGACACCATCCCGCTGGAATGCCAGAGCTGGCCCTGGCACATGCCCTGGAGGTCTCGGCATTGTTTCCAACCCACAATTTCAGCTGGGCAAATGCCACACGCTGCCGGGGCAGCAGGATGGCAGGACAATGGGAACGGCTGCTGCCCGGGGGGACTTGGAGCGCTGTGACAATGGCAGGAGCAGCGACAGCATTGCTGCCCCACCCTGGGACATCGAGGGACAGGAGCCAGCGGCCTGGGAGGAGTCTGACAAAGGGGACACTGAGGGACAGAACCCAGCAGAATCCYYGGSAGGGGTCTGAGCACAGGGACASCGAGGGACAGACCCTGGAAGGATTTGACAAAGGGGACATTGAGGGACAGAATCCAGCAGAATCCTCGGCAGGGGTCTGACACAGCCCCAGCCTCTCCGTGCGGCAGCAGCAGCGCAGCACTCCGGGCAGTGATATTGGGAGCAAAATGTCACTGTGGAAACCTTTTCCACAGTCCAGGCTCTGTCTGAGCCTGGGGAGCTCCTGTCCAGGCACACACGGGGCTGTTCCCTCTGTCCAGGCACACACGGGGCTGTTYCCTCTGTCCAGGCACACACGGGKCTGTTCTCTCTCCTTTCYCCCCGGATTGCCCTTCCCGGGCGCGGTAAGAACCGGGCACAACCGGCCCTGCAGCCACAGAACCTTCTCCACTCTTCAGCACGAAATGAACCTCTCGGGCACCACAATGTGGGGTGAGCCCTGCCAGGGACCAAGAGTGAGCCCCCCGTCCCTCCACGTCCCTTCCCCGCTCTCAGCTCAGAACTGACCCKTTCCCGTTTTCCATGGGCAGTGTCCAAGAGAAAGCATTTTAAAGAGGAGCTGTGATGATTGAATTACAGAGATTAACAGCAGAACGTGGTGTTAATCACTGCCTTGGCTTCTCTCAGTGCCTGTCCCCAGCCTCAGTCCCCAGTGAGAACTTTTCCATAGGATTCCTCTAAACTCTGCGCATTTCTGAAACACGTCCCTTTTCCAAACACGACAAAATTACTTTTTAATGGGCAATTTCAGACCGGTTTGGTTGGTTGGCTGGTCCTCATGCCAGCACAGCAACTCACAAACACCTGAACATCTAAAACAGCACTGCAGCCTCAGCTTTTATTCTGAAAAGAGTTTATGAGGATCTCCGAGGAGCAGGAGGGGTAAAACGGGGGGAGAAAGAACCGCAGGAGCCGCCTTTCCAGGCACTCACCTGGCTCAGGTGCGTCCTGTCCCGCCGCGAAGCGCAGCCACAGCCCGAGGGAAAGCAGCGCCTTGGCCAACATGGCAAAGCCTGGTCCTGGAGCGAGATTCCCCAAACCCCAGCCGGGCTCTGCGAATGAGGACGGAAACTCGGGATCACTCACAGCCCGGCTGCCCCCGATCACGGGGTGATCCCTYTGCCATCCTCGGGATCTCCGGCCGCTCCTCGCCGCGCGTTTCTCCGGGCAGCGCTGCGAGCTCCGGCTCCTGGAGGCGATTTTCCTTCTCCTTCCTCGCCGCGCGTTTCGCCGGGCTGCGCTGCGAGCTCTGGCTCCCGGAGATCTTTTCCTTCTCCTTCCTCCCCCTCTCCCGAGTCCTTTTAAAGCCGTAAATCCATCCTGACAGGAATAGCCGGAGGAGAGGCGCGCTCAGCGCTCCCGCTGCGCTTCCCCTGCCGCGTTCAGCTCGCCCCGGCAGCGGGGATTCGGCMGCGAAGTCTGTGTGCAGCTGGGGCCGGTTTGAAAAATAAATCCCTACAGATAAAACTTTCTGGCCCTGCGAGGCGCTGGCAGCGGGCCAGTTACGGTGGAGAGA
>NW_026624198.1:50635-57317 GCF_030028575.1 Malurus melanocephalus
AAAGCTGCGAGAAATCCAAAACGCCACTCTGGAATGAGCTGGAAGAAGGAAAAAACACGTTTGTAAAGGAAAGAAAGAGTGGGAAGGCTGGGGAGCTGCCCTGCCCTGGGAATATTGGCTAATCTTCGGGGAGGAGCGTTCCACAGGTCCTAGCGCTACCCTGCGGGTCCCTCCCCCGGCCTGGGGGACACCGGGAGCCCGTGACCCCGGGGAGGGGCAGCTGGAGCTGCCGGAGCGTGTGGGAAGGGGCAGGGAGCGACTTTGGGGGTGACTTTGGGTGCGACTTTGGGTGCGACTTTGGGAGCGACTTTGGGGGTCACTTTGGGAGCGACTTCGGGAGCGACTTTGGGGGCGACTTTGGGAGGGACTTTGGGAGCGACTTTGGGAGGGACTTTGGGACTGACTTTGGGGACGACTTTGGGAGTGGAGTCAGCACAGGAACAGCCCAGGGATCGTCTCCTTCAGCGTGGGGTAAAATTCAGCCTCGAGTTTGGGATTCTGAGGCTGAACAAACCATGACAAATCTCTTGTTGCATGAGGGGCAGGGAGAAAACACCAAAGATGCCAAAGTTCAGCCTCTCAGTGCACTGAGTTCAGGGCATTTCTGCCAGAACATGGAGAAATTAAACCAAATTCCCTTCCCTGTGGCTCTCCCTGCACCTGCATTCGCCTCCCACTCATCAGCTGAGGTGACAACAATTCCCTTTCCTCTTTTCACTGCGGGTTTTTCCATCCGGACATGTCCAAGATTTTTCCAGCAGAGGGAAAAGCTGGGAAATTACACCCAGAGATGAAGAGAGCCATCAAACATCGTCTCCTTAGCATGGGGAGTGACCAACAGAAAGGCTGAAAAGCAGCAGAGAGGGGATGTTTGGAAGCTTTTGGGATTTTGGACACTGGTGAGCAACATTTCCTCCAATTTTCTTTTCTCTCCCTTGGGAACTGTAAAAAAAGCTCGACAGGAGTGAGGGGCCAGGGAGTGTTCAGAGTGGAAAAAAGTTGTGTCCAAACTTATCTGCCAAATGGAAAATCAGACCAGGCTGAAGATCCTATAAAAATCCCACAGATTTGGACAGTTGAGGGCACTTTTTTGTGTTCCCCTCCCAGTTTGGGACCCATCTGCATCTCCAGGGAGGTGACAGAACATCCCAAGGGCTGTTCCATCACTCAGTCCCTGCAGTGGCAGTGCCAGTCTCACCCAGGGGTTTTATTCCAGGTTTTTAAGGGCATTCTTTTAAAGCCTGAGGTGTCATTCCGGATTTTCTCCTGTTTAAATCTCAACTTTCCATCATTTCTGAGCTCCCATTCTCCACCTGCCATGGATTTGGCCAAAATTCCCTCAKAAATTCACTTTTTCCCCATACCAAGATACAGAATGGGCAGGAACAGGAAATAATTGTAAGAAAAACCCCAAATAAATCCCCCACCAACCAAAAAAACACATTTTAATTGTGATTTTGCTGGGGCTCAGGAATGATGGATGTAAGAAAACCCCCCCAAAAAATCCCAAATAAACCCCCACCAACCAAACAACCCCATTTTAATTATGATTTTGTGGAGCCCTCAGGAAAGCTTCGGAGGTTTCCCTGCAGCCAGCCCAGCAAATATTCTGGGGATGTAAACAACCCCCGATTTCTGAAGAGATTCAACATCCTCCTCTTGGAGAGGAATTCCTGCAGCTGGGACAAACAGGATTTCGGGAACACAGCCTGGTTTGTTTGCTGAGTGTGGCACTTTGGAAATTCCCCTCGAGGGAAGGGAGTGGGGCRGCTTTGGGGGGATGAGGAGGAGGATGAGGAGGGTGAGGAGGGTGGAAATGTCCCCTGGAGCTCTGGGGAAGGTTTGTGCAGCCCCAGAAGTGGTGGGAAGTCACCCAAGGAGCCAGAAATACAACTGGACACAGCTTGGAGTGGAAGGGGAGACCTCACCCAGCTCTTCTCAGCCCAATTTTGGCTCAGGGATTGCTGAGATGCTCTGATGCCTCAGGATTTTTAGTTTCTATATTTTCATGCATCTTTATTCTTACACTTCTCTATTATAAAACTTAAAATTACCGTTCTCCCATCTTTAGACGAAACAATTCCTCTCTGAGCTGAATCCAAGGAAACTTCACTGCCTCAGCACCCCAAAATATGGGAAAACAGAGAATTGGAGGGAGCAAGTTTGGGGTGGGGGACATCATCACCTGAAGGTGGAATTGGAGAATTGGGGCCCGATGTGTTCATAAGACAGAATAAATAAAATAATAATAAAATAATTATAAAATAATTATAAAATAATAAAATAAAAGGTGAAGATCTCGTGATTTGGGGTCCATTTTGGGTGTAGCCTCAGGAGGAGGAGGTTTTGTCTGCCCTTGTGTACCAGGGGCCCTGTTAGGCCTGGACTAAAGTTGTCTGTTCTCATTCTCTTAAATTTAGCCTCTGCTTCAGTTAAGCCTGATTTTTAGGCAGCAACACAAACCCTGACATCACCCCCAGCTCAAGGTTTTCCCCCATAAAACAACGAGGAACAGCTCATCCACACTGAATCCCTGCTCAGCTGCAGCCTCGGGGCTGAAGGGCACCAATTTCACCTCGCTGACCCCAGAAATGCCAGCCTGAATCCCAGCCYGGGCTCAGACCCTGCGTTTGCCTCTTCTCAGTTACTGCCTCAGCCTCGAGTCATCTCTTATTTTTGTTTGGAAGACAAACGACAAAAATAGAAATGTTTACTTGCAGCATTCAGCAGTTTTATGTTTCTCAGAAGATGAGATGACTCCTCAGTGAGGTCAGGTCTGGCTTAGGGGTGATGTCCTTTAACCCAAAGCACCCTAAAAAATCCCACAGTGCAAGAATTCAGTGCTTCTGGGGTGAGGAGCAGCATCAGCCTGAGTTCTGAGCCCTGAATTTAGGGTACCTCAAGCTCAAACATTTCATTTGCTCCTTGTTCTTGCCAGCATCAGGGGAAATACCCTCCCTCTGTAACACTTGTTCTGTTTTAAATTTGTTGGCTTTTTGCCCTACAAGAGCCACAGATTCCCCCTAAAAAAACAGGCTCGGAAACACTGACCCCCCCCAAAAAAACAGGTTCAGAAACATTCACCCTCCCAAAAAACCAGGCAAGACCACTCAGAAACACTAATCCCCCCAAAAAAACAGGTGAAGAAACACTGATCCCCCAAAAAAACAGGTGAAGAAAGACTGACCCTGCCAAAAACCAGGCTCAGAAACACTGACCCCAAATAACCAGGTTCAAAAACACTGACCCCAAATAACCAGGTTCAAAAACACTGACCCCAAACGACCTGGCTCAAAAACACTGACCCCAAAAACCAGGCAGGAGACTGGCCCAGCCATCCTGGAGTGTCCAAAATCCCCCCAAATCACACCCTGCCCGTGCACCCCAACCCCAATGCCAGGGCAGAAGCACATAGACCGACTCCTGGAGCCTGAGGCTTTGCTGTCCCCAATGTCCCCAATGTCCCCAATGTCCCCAATCCCTGTTTGGGGTGACAGAGCTGCCATAAATTACACAAAGATCCCATCCCTCAGAGACAGGAGCTGCCCAGCAGTGTGGGTACAAACACGGGTGGGCCCTGAACATCCCGAGCAAAGATTCCCCAAGTCTTTAAGACCAGATTATCCTCCCAAAGACTGCAAAACTTGTGCTGAAAACTTTAAGAGCTTTGGGACAAGGGCTGATCCTGATCCCGATCCTCACAGCCCAGCTGAACCAACATTTCCGTGCAGCTCATAATTCCTCCAAATTCGATGTCCCTGAACATTTCACGTTCATCCTGAGAATCTCTGTCAGAAATCCTCMAAGATTTTCAATTCTTGCCTCGTTTCCTTCACAAAACAGGACCTGGCTGCATTTTTTTCCCCCGTGGCCTCRCTTTGCCTGCCAGGAACCCAAACATCTCCGAGAACTGGAGCCACTTCAGAGCAGCACAAGCTCTGGATGAATTGTTCCATTTTTAGCCAAAAGCTGTTCTTTGGAGTGGATTCTTTTCCTTATTGCTCGACTCCTCTGCCCTGTCTCCATCCTGTCAGGAAAGCCCAGACGGCCGGGAAAAGCCAAATTTGAGAGGATCTCCTTAGAGCTGCRCTTCCTGAGGAATTTCCACCGACGTAAGGAGCTGCTTCCCTTCCAACAGCAAATTCCCGGCTTTGAGAGCTCCCTCAACAGCTGCAGTTTCCCAAATTTGTCCAKCTGGGAGAGAGGAAAAACTGATTTGGAGCATCCTGCAGGGATGCAGAGGAGACTCCTGGGTGTGGATTGTCCGCAGGGAGGAGCGGGCAAAGCCGAGGGGATCGGATTCCTTCACCCAGGACGCTGCTGTGGCATCTGTTTCACTTATTTCACCTTCTGTCCCCGATTCTTTGAGTCCCAGCAGTAATTAGGGCACTAATTAGGGCAGTAATTAGTGCAGTTTTACAGCCCAAAAGTATAGTCAGAAATACTTAGTCTAATGAAAAAAAAATAAAAAGAAAACCTAATTAACATCAAAAGCAAAAAATCCCTGCCACCCTCCCCCGCCAGCCTGGGGACATTGCTGCCATTCCAGCGGCCCCCAGGGCCACAGAGGGTGGCTAAAGCCACCCAAACAATCCCCAGCTCTTCGGGGGATAAGAGACTTTTGTTCCGGAGCGGCTGCRGCCATTCCTGAGCCATGAAAGAGCGGCCGGAGCGCAAATGTCCCCGACAAAGGAGGGTCACAAACGTCCTGTCTGCTCCGCATCCTTCCACGAGGGCTCAGGGTCCCTCTGTGGGATGGATTTGCATCTTCAGCCCAGGAAGAAGAGGAAAGGGATGGGAATGATGCAGAAAGGAATGTGAAACTTCAAAAAAAAAAGTGGTTTTTTCTTGTAATCCCTCAGACTGTCCATGTTACTGCTTCCATCACCGTGTACTYCCAATGCTTGTCTCCTTTCAAGGAATTCCCTACAAATTCTGGGTTTTTTTCACCCTTTTCCCCTTCTCTCCTGGTCTTTCATGCTAATACACAGCTTCCTTCTCCCTTTTCCCTTCTCCCTTTTTTCTTTTCCTTTCTCCCTCTCCCCTCTCCCTTCTCCCTCCTCCCGTCTCTCTGGGCATGGCTGTCCCACAGAGGAAGCCTGGCAGATCCTGTTTTTGCAGAGTTCTCCCACACATGGGCCTTTTTCKGCCTCTCCTTCCTGGCACCTGTTAAGGATGCTGCAGATATTTATAAATAAATGGGATACGGGGTGGAAAACTGGGAGGGAGGGAAATCTTGGGCGGTGTTGGGACTGCTCAGGAGGGAAGCTGTGCCCAAATTGGGGTTCTCCAGGAGGGGGACCTGCCCTGTCCCTTTTCCCTGCTCCCTTCTCCCATCTCCCTTTTCCCTTCTCCCCTTTCCCTTTTCCCTTCTCCCTTCTCCCTTCTCCCTTCTCCCTTCTCCCTTCTCCCTTCTCCCTTCACTCTGATCTATGGCTCCCATGGGGCTCAGGCTCCTTCTGTGAGATGGATTTGCTTCTTCAAGAAAGAAGAGGAAAAGGATGGGAATGATGCAGAATGGAGTGTGGAACTTAAAAAAAAAAGGGGCTTTTTGTTTGTAATCCCTCAGACTGTCCATGTTACTGCTTCTAATATAATGAAATTCCAAGACGTCTCCTTTCAAGGAATTCTCTACAAATTCTGGGATTTTCACCTTTCTTTTCCCCTTCTCCCCTGGTCCTTCACACTGATCCACGGCTCCCCAGGGGCTCAGGCTCCCTCTGTGGGATGGATTTGAAGAAGAGGAACGTGATGGGAATGCAGAGCCCATCCATCCTCCCCACTTCCCAACAGGAAAAAGGAATCTGATCCCATCCCATCCCATCCCATCCCATCCCATCCCACCCAATAACCCCGAGGAGAGGATCCCCAGGGCAGTTTTTGACCCACTCAGCTGACAGAGGGGGGCCCTGGAAGTGCTCCCCGATTATTCTTTCTTTAATCATTTCCATTCATTTTAACCCAGCAGGGCTGGAAACAATCAGCAGTGACCGCTCAGAGGGAGGGGAGGGGACACGCTGGAAGTTTTTCTGAACACAATTTCAGTTCGAATTTCARCGAAGCAGCACAGAGAGAGCATAAGGAACTGTCCAGAACGTGTCATTTGGAGTGTTTTACTGTTTTCTATCACCGTGCAGATCCTGCCAAATTAGCTGGAGAATTATCCACAAAAACAGAGCGTTTGGAGCATTAAAAACCCAGGATGGGACGGGGAGCAGCTCCTCCTCTCATCACCAAAATTGGCCCTGGAAAGAGACTTTGAAACCCTTCCTCCGTGGCAAAGGAGAACAAAATTTTTAAAATTTTTTGAATATAAAAAAATTTTTAAGTGGCATATTTTCCAATAATTTCACGGTACGTGCAGCAGGGTCCAGCTTCCTCCGCAGCGGCCTCCCTCGGAGGAGGAATGCAGCATCCTTCCAATAAATCCTCTGTTGTCCTTGGCTCTCCAAAATGATCTTCCCGACCTCCGTTCAGCCTGACAGATGGTTTGTGTTTGCCTTAATCCCGGCTGAGCGATCCCAAAAACCGAAAATATCTGATAAACCACRGAGACACCTTCCCGTGCCTTCACCTGGGCCAAACAGTGAGGACGGGGAAGCACAAAAAATAAAATTGTTCCTGGCCAAAAAAAAAGTGTTTTAGTGTCAGTGCCGTGGCTCTGAGCATGGAGATGCTGCAG
>NW_026624198.1:58637-61663 GCF_030028575.1 Malurus melanocephalus
AGCCGCAGGCGCCGCGCCAGGCTGCAGTAGATGGCCATGGCCACCACGATCAGCGGCGACATGATGACAAAGCCCAGGATGATCAGAGCCGASGAGCTGCTGTCGTCCAGGATGCTCTTGCAGTAGCGGGCGGAGGAGTGAAGAACCTGCGGGCACAGGGAGGGAGAACACGGGGTCAGCGGGGTGGAAAAGGGATTCAAGGGTCATCCCAGCATTGACCCAGCATGGAAAAGGGATCCAGGAGTGATCCCAGCATTGACCCGGGATGGAAAAGGGATCCAGGAGTGATCTCAGCATCAACCTGGGGTGGAGAACAGACCCAGGAGGGATCCCAGCATCAACCCGGGATGGAAAAGGGATCCAGGAGTGATCCCAGCATTGACCGGGAGTGGAAAAGGGATCCAGGAGTGATCCCAGCATTGACCCAGCATGGAAAAGGGATCCAGGAGTGATCCCAGCATCAATCTGAGGTCATTGGGGTGGAAAAGGGATCCAAGGATCATCCCAGCATCAACCCACTCTGCCCAGGGCTGATGCTTTAGGATTTTATTTTCTCTATTTTTCATGTATCTGTGATCCTGTAATTCCTTAGTGTTTAACTCCAGACTCCACAGACAGGGCTGAGCTCCTGCTCTCCCATTTTTACACAAAACAATTCCTCTGTAGCCCCAAACTCAAGGACACCTCACTGTGCCAGACCCCAAGAGATGGAAACAACAGAGAATTGGGGGAGACAACTTGGAGTCAATGACTGCATTGGTTGCAGCTGCAATTGGAGGATTCAGCCCCAATGTGCAAATGGACAAAAGTGAGAAAGGGTGAAAAACCCGTGAGCCATTGTCCATTGTGGGTGTGGGACTGCCCTGGATGCACCTGAAGGCCTTGCAATAAAAAGAATTTTTATTTTATTCTCTGAATTCTGTCCAGGGTCTGGTTTAGGTATCCCGATTTAGGCATTGGGGCCACCCTAAACCATTGTTCTGGCCCGGTGGTGACAGCCGTTGCCAAAATACCCTGGAGTTTCCAATATTTTCATGGAAAAAGAAACTTCTTCCTCCTCTCTGAGGTGCATTTTGTSACTGATATCACATCTTAATCAAAGTTTTCAATCATCCCAGGACCCCTGTGAGACAGGAGCATCCAACGTTGATCTTTATTAAATCACCAAACAGCGTTTGATGGGCACAAACCACATCAAAAGGCCTCCCGGTGTGGGTGGCACAACACTGGGAATGAGAAYAAAAGTAATCAAAATTCTGATAACAAAAGAAATAAAAATTTTGATAACAAAACAAATATAATTTTAAATAACAAAATAAACACAAGCACAGAAATCTGTTAGATTGTGCAGGCTGAGGTTGGTCATTCCACGGCTGGAAGCTCTCCAGACCCCTTTGTGTTTTGTTCTCTGTGTGCACTCATTTCTGCCTCTGAGCATCTCTCTGCACAGAAAAACCTGCCAGGAAAGTTAAATTTGCAAAGCTAAACCTCTCTGGGCCTGGCTGAGTGGTTTTAAAGCCCTCTTTTTCCAAGCTGCTTCTTCTGCAGGCAGCCCCCACACCCCCAGACCTCATCCTTTTGCTTCTGTCCTTTCAGCAGCAAAAAAAAAACCAACCCATCATCCTAAAAAAAMCCATAATAAACCCATCTAATGGACCTGCTGTGAAAAATCAGCCCCTGGCTGCTTGGAGGGCACTGAAAGCCGTGGCCCAAAGGCTCTGGTGAAGGATTGGATTAAAGGTTAGGATTGGATTAAAAGAAAATCTCTGTTAAAAGCAGCACAGGGGCTTTCACTTTTGGTCTACTTGGCTGCACTCAAAAACCTTTTTGCGTCTCCTCAAAGCCTTGGACTGTGCGTGAGAAGGAGGATTTGAGGATTTTTGAGGTGAGRGAAGCTGGAAGGGGCAGTTCTGGGAGGTTTTTTTCCCATTTTCAGTCGAATTTGCAGTCCCTGATTGTGATTATGAAACAGGAATATCGAGCTGGTCTAACAGTCCATGTCTGCAAGGAAAGTGGGGAATTATTTTTTCACATCACTCAGTTAAGTGACCTCAAAACTGCCAAGTGATCCTTAAAAATATTTAAAGGAATAGGTATAACAAGAGATTTGTAAGGAAGGAAATAATGAAATCCTGAGGACAGCAAACAGAGCCTGGGTGAGCAAAGGAGGTTCATTTTTGGTGTAAGGAATGCACAGAATGTTTGAGAACAGGAATATTGGATTGGCATAAAAAGGGCCAAAAATATATTCTGTCAGGCTTTACTAATCCTGTCATTAGGCTGAGCMTAACAGATCTTAAATTTAATTAAACAGAAGTCAGCAAACCCAACCAGGACTGTGAGCAGATCTCAGGGGCAGAAGTACCGGGGAAGAGGGAAATGCTGTGAAATTGAAATAAAATCAGGAAAAAAAATCGGTTTCCTGAGGGAAAAATCTGTTTCCTTAGGGAAAAAAATCTGTTTCTTTAGGAAAAAATCCGTTTCCTTAGGGAAAAATCTTTTTCCTGAGGGAAAAAATCTGTTTCCTTAGGGAAAAATTGGTTTCCTGAGGGAAAAATCTGTTTCCTTGGGGGAAAAATCAGTTTCCTGAGGGAAAAATCTGTTTCCTGAGGGAAAAATCTGTTTCCTTAGGGAAAAATCGATTTTCTTAGGGAAACAAAGCCAAAGATTGTTTTGTTTTGCCGGGCCTTTGCCGCCATTGCTCGAAGGAGCCCTCAGGGGCGGCCCCGCCCTCAGGGAGCAACGAGGGGAGCCCGGGACTCACCTGGGAGTGGCACTGGAAACCAAAATAAACCACGACGATGGTGGGGAGCAGCACGACGGTGAAAATAAYCAACATCAGCAGCAGATTGAGGAGAAAAAACAGTAAGTTCATGGTTGCGATGAGCAGGCTCCAGGCCAGGCAGCAGCAGGGGCTGCGGGGCTCGCCGGGAAGGAGCCGGTCGTCCATGTCGTAGGGYGGCATCATCCGAGACTTTTCCGAGAGGATTTCTGCTCCAAAATCCTCAGGATCGTGGACAGACATT
>NW_026624198.1:62333-68900 GCF_030028575.1 Malurus melanocephalus
CTTTAATGTCCCACTCCACCTCAGAGCACAGCTGAGCGTTGGCAGCCTCAGATTCAGGCACTCACAAGCAGTTCTTTTTCTGCAAAATCCCCTTTTCACGCTGTTCACCCCACACCCCAGCAAACATTCCCGTTCCAGCCTCACCCAAACAGGACGAGTGGCAAGGATGAAGGACAGGAGCTGCTTGCCCAGCTTTGCTGCAGCCACGGCCACTCAGAGTGTTGTGAGGCAGCTCAGCTCTGCCTCAGCTCTGTTTACAGAGCAGAAGGAGCTCTCTGCGCTGTCCAATCCTTCACATCTGCCTCCCCACGGCTGGGGTTGGACACAGAGCCACTCTCCAACCATCCAGCCCCGGGTCAAGATGGTCCCTCTTCAACTTTAATTATTCTGCCTCTGATTYGTTGGCTGAAAATCCTCTCTGGATTAAAAAAAAAAAAATAACAAAAGAATCATAGAGAAATTGATAAAAATCGCTGTGTTCCTCAGAAATCATCTGTCCTCTGCAGTCATCTGTTACAGTTGCAGAAAATATTGATATTTTCGTAATGAAAGCCCAGCAATTATCAATTATTTCATCTGATTGATATTATATAAGAATTTTAGTGACATCTCCATGGCCATGGAGCCTCCAAGACACAGTCACGGCAATAACAGAGAGATATTAAAAAAAATAATAAAATAAAAATAAAACAGAGAGAAACATCCTTTAAAACAGACATCAGAGGATGACAAGTCCATTTTCATCATGTTCTTTCTCTGTGCTTTCAGGCTGAATGGCTCCCAGGGGAGTTTTCAGGGCAGCAAAATGTGAAATCTCTTCTCAGATCTGTCCAGACATCCAGAGGGAAATAACTGCTGCATCCATCCTGTTTTCAGTGGCCAGAGACAGCGGTGATAATAAAGTCTGAATTTGTGCAGGAAACCATAAATGTGTCTCGGTGTTTACTCAGCCTGTCTAAAATCTGTTTAGATTTAAAGACGTAATATTTTTCCAGCTTGATTTATGCTTTTGAAGCAGGAAAAAAACGACRAGGCACACGAACAGAAAGAACCCAACCCAAAACTATAGGAAGAAAAATCAATTTTAGGCTTAAATCATGGAAAAATGAACTCGATGCTGGGCAGCTAAATATCCTGCAGCTGGTTTTACCATCTGCTGATGATGGCACGGGGTATGGTGAAACACAACTTAAGTATTCATAAAAGTGTCATAAATTCTAAGAAGCTTTGCTAAATCCAGCAAAACTTTCCAGAAGTTCTTTCGCTGTAATGAAAATGTATTTTAACCAGTGGGAGGTCTGAAAATTGTGTTCTGAAAAATTTATTTTCCTTTGGAAAAAAAAMCGCACACATTCTAATGATTTTTTTAATAACCAAGTGAACTTTGTGTCAGACAAACCTCGGCGATATGAAGAAAAAATCCTCTCCAATTCTGTGAAATTTCCACATTTTTAGCAAGTACTGGCCCAGAAGTGGGAAAGAGATCTTGATGGAGGAGCAGTTTATAACAGGAACATCGTTGTTTTGAAATGCTGAAACCGGTGACGATKAAAGAGCATCAGAGAAATTCGTCAGCTCTCTGACGCCAAGGACTGCAGCKCCCAAGGAATCATTTTCTGGCAGCACCATCTTGTGGTTTACTGCAGTTCATAAATTTTGGTTTTATGTCTCCCGTTCTCTAACCCCAACCCTCGCAGGATTCTGTAAGGTTTGTTACCCATGAATGCATAAAAAAAAACAACACCAAATCCTCTCAAATCGGTGGTTTGAGCACTGCTGGGGTGCACAGCCCAAAGTCTGCTCCAAACCCCTCACTGAGCTGTGGGAATGAACACTGCGAGCAGCCCAGCTCCTCCTTACAGGGAATTTTGGCTGAAACTCCGTGATACTCTGGTGACCGGTGAAAGAAGGGCTGGAGCTGTGCCAGGGCAGGTTTAGGGTGGATTTTAGGGAAAGGTTCTTCCCCCAGAGGGTGCTGGGCACTGCCCAGGGCATGGGCACGGCCCCAAGAGCTCCAGGAGAGTTTGGACAGCGCTGCCAGAGGTGCTCAGGGTGGGATTTTGGATGCAGAAAAAAGGGTTGGATCAATAATCAGGGATGACAGGATGGGATTTTGGGGTGTCTGTGCAGGGTCATAGGTTGGATGGATGATCCCTTCCAGCTCAGGATATTCCATGATTCCCGGGCTATTCCCAGATGGGGCAGAGGATGCCCAGCCCAGGGAGCAGCCACGGACTGCGGGGACCGGGGAGGGTGGAAAGGGCTGGGGAAGGACCGGGGGAAGGATGGTTAAAAAAGAACTGGAGAAGAACCGGGAAAAGACCGGAGGAAGGGCAGGGAAGGCTCAGGAGAAGGACCGAAGGAACTGCCGGAATAAGAACCGGGGGAAAAAACGGGAGAAGGATTAGAAGAACACAGGGGGAGGACCGGGAAGGATCAGGAGAAGGATAAGGGTAAGGACCGGGGGAAGGACTGAGAAGGCTCGGGGGGAGGATCAGGTGAAGAACCGAGAGAACCGGAGATCCGGAGAAAGGACTGCGGGAGGGACCGGAGAAGAGTAGAGGGAAAGACGGGAGGAAGGACTGGGGGAATAGCTGGAGGAAGGACCGGGACTGATCAGGAGAAGGACCGGGGGAAGGACTGGGAAGGCTCGAGAGAAGGATCAGAGGAAGTACCAGAGAAAGAACCGGGAGAAGGACCGGAGGAAGGACCGGAAAGGCTCGAGAGAAGGATCAGAGGAAGGATCAGGGGAAGGAGCGGAGGAAGGACCGAAGGAAGGACCGGGGGAAGGACCGGGAAGGCTCAAGAGAAGGATCAGAGGAAGGACGGGAGGAAGGACCGGGAAGGCTCGAGAGAAGGACCAGAGGCAGGACCAGGGGAAGGAGCGAAGGAAGGAGCGGAGGCAGGGCCAGAAGGACTCGGGGGCAGGGCCGTGGGGCGGTGCCGCCCCGGAAAGCGCCGTGCCGGAGCCATGGTGGTGCTGAGCGCGGCGCGGTGGCTGCGCAGCCGCCTCTCGGATCGCTTCTGGAGGGTGCAGGAGGTGCTCAAGTACGCGCGGGTGAGTGCGGGGTCCCCAGACCACCCTCCGGGCCCAGCTCAGCCCTGTCCCCGCGTCCCCCTGCCCGCAGCCCGGCCCCGGCACTGCCCGGCCGCTTGTGCCCCGTGCAGGGTCCCCAAACTGCGGCTGCCCCATCCCGGGTTGGACACTCGGAACGATCGGGGACAGTGGGAGATGTCCCTTCCATGGCAGAGGGTGGCACTGGGTGGCCTTCAGAGTCGCTCTGTGGTTCTGTGATTGACTCACRCGAATTTAGCGTGTTCTAAATGTGAATTGATGTGAATTAATTCGATCCGGAGCCCCTAAACGCGCCTGGTGTGCCTGGGGATGGGCGTGGGGAACAGCGAGATCCCGCAGGAGAAGGAAGCACCCAGCCTGCAAATACTGGAAGCTGTGCAGATTATGGTTTTTTGTTTTTTTTTCTCGACAGTTGTTTGTTTTACTGGGTGAAAAAGCTGGGGAAAAAAAATAACCTTGTTCTCAAAAATTAACCTTGTCTCAAGCGCGTTTTGAAATGTGATTTTATCTGAAATTCGAGCTGTTGTGCCGAGGCGAKGGAAGAACCTTTCTCAAGGGCATCCTAGGTGTGCTGTTGAGACAGGAAATGCTGAGAGAAGTGAGAGTRTCTTGGTTTTGTGGCACCTGAGCTGCCCTCAGTACCGGTTATTTCTGATGAGACACCGTTTGCTTTCTCCTGTGCCATTTGTTCATGTCAGTGAACAAATTTCATTATTTTTTTTCTGTTTGAGCAACTTTTTGACACATCAGAGGTTCCTTCCCCATCCCTGTGTTCATACAGACGCAGCTGAGGGCAGCTCAGGAATGAGAATAAATGTGTGGATGAATTCAGGGTTGGGTGAAAGCACTGACTGTGATTTTGTGGTTATCTTTGCTGTAGAACAGCCCAAAGTAAGGCCTGGTTTTCCTTCTGTTGGACTGAGATTCTCCAGCCTGACCCAACTCCTCAGCTTCAATTTTTTTCATGACATAAACCAAGGAAATAATATTTTCATTATGTGCAAACTGAAGACTTAGGGGTGCTTGTGAAGGATTCTGTGACAATTAACAGAGATTCTTGTTGTTACAAAGAGCTGTGAAATGCAGATGTTACTGAAGGGTTGGACAGCTTTAAATAAAATTAAATTCTTCCATCCTGGGGCTTTTTTTTCCAGCATTTTCGTGGCAGGAAGAACCGATGCTACAGGCTGGCAGTGAGGAGCGTCCGCAGGGCTTTTGTGAGGTCCACCAAGGCCAGGAGGGAGAAGAAAAGATTCCTCAGAGCGGTAAAGAGCAAAATTTTGGGTGGAAACATCAAAATGAGAGCAAGGCAGACGTGAAATAATTGTTTTTCATGATCCTCGTGGGTCCCTTCTAGCTCAGGATATTCATTTATTTTAAATACATTTTATGTATTTATATATGTATATATTTTATATACTTAATATATTTTATCATATAATGATATATTTCTAGTATATATTATAGTATATTTATATTTTTTGATAATAGAAATATATAATATGTTACATATAAATATATATAATATGTATTTTTATAATATATGATTAAATGTAATAATATGTTACAATTATTAATTATTAATTATACTTATTTTTACACTTTCAGCTCTGGATCACAAGGATTGAAGCGGCCTCCCTTGAACATGGTTTGAAGTACCCAGCCTTCATAAGCAACCTGGCCAAGGTAAGGATGTGAGGAATAATTACAATAATTACTTACTAATTACAGTGATGAAAGGCCTTCTGCTTGTGCAAGCAGTTCCACTCACTTCAGGAACAAAGTTCTGCCCTAAACTTGTTTCTCTTCCCTGTTTGGATTGTCCCCTTTTATCCTGGTGAACATTGTGGCTCTACTCAATGTTCTGTCCCCAAAATTTTAATTCAGTATGTTAAGAAAGAGATTTAAAAAAATGGGTTTTTTTGTGGGCATTCAGTGACAGCTGCCTTTTCTTTTACTTCAAGAATTAAAAAATACAAATTAGCAAAAAACCCAAACCGTAAGAAATCCCTATTCTTTTCACTGCCATTGTCCCTGTTTTTTAAACATTCTAGGAATTTGCTTTAATTTTGTTAATTCTGTTTTACTTTTTTTTGAGATTGTTTGTTYGAATTTTAGTTCATTTTAATTTGTTGGCACTGTTTTAATGTGTTCAAGTTGAAACAAATGCCACGGATTAACCTGGAACATGTGGCCTTGAGCAAAATGAGAGCTTCTTCTTCAGTTTTTGGTTTTATACCAGAAAAACTTAGGAGAAAATCAGTAAATAACTTTTACATGGTAGCTTAATGAGACATTCATGGCCAGGAGAGTGTCTGAAAGAGAATTGCTCCAGAATTGTACAGGGTGGAAAAAAAGTTTAAAAATAATTTTTATACAGTGGTTTAATGAGACATCCATGGCCAGGAGAGTGTCTGAAACAGAATTGCTGCAGAATTGTACAGGATAGAAAAAAGTTAATCTGCTTTAAGACCTCAGTCTTAAGCCTTAAGAATGTTTCACAATGCTTAATGGAGAGTGTTTATATAAACAGTAAAGAGTGYTTATTGTGTTTAATATAGAGTGATTGAGCATTGCAGTGTTGTCCCTAAAAATCACAGTTCTTAACCAAGAATTTTTTTTTATCTTTAGTCTCAGGTGGAGCTGAACAGGAAAGTTCTGGCTGATCTGGCGATTTATGAACCAAAGACATTCAAGTCCCTGGCTGCTTTAGCCCAGAGGAGGAGACAGGAAGGGTTCCTGGCTGCCCTGGGAGATGGAAAAGAACCCGAGGGGATATTTTCACGTATTGTGCACCAGCACTATTGATATCAGAGTGTGTGTGTTATAAATGTGTTATAAACAGGGATTTGATTGTGGAGCAAACCTGATGTGGGACTGCTGATAAAATGGGAAATGTGGCACAAATCCTCTGAGGATTGTGTGGGTGTGAAGCTTCTCCGTGGTGGTTKTTCCCTGTGTTGTTGTCACTGAAACCTGTTAAATTATAAGCACAGCTCTAGGATAGCAGTCAGGCCATACAATGACTTAATAAAGATTTTTTTTTTGTAAATACTACTAGAATAACAACGAGTTGTGTGGTGAATTCTGGTGCTGAACGGGAAAAACCTGGCTGGGATGGCGGGAGGAAGATGTTGACCCTCACACGTGGATACTGGCTGTTAGGGACACATGTAGTTTGTACTTTAAAGGACTTAATATAAGACATTTTTATTGATAACTCCTGTGGGGAAACAATTTGTGTTGATTTTGGCACTGCATGGGCAAATACAGCCAGGGGATGGAGGGGACAGGATGTCAATCCTCACRGACTCCAACAGCTCCCACGTTAAGAACACACATAAAAACTTAATGAAGGTATTTTTTTTTTTTTGGTAACTGCTGTGGGGAAAACAACTTGTGATGAAATCTGGCGCTGCATTCTGGGAGAACACCCAAATGGGTGGGGGGTGATGTCGGCCCCTCACACATGAACCCCGGCACCTCCCAAG
>NW_026624198.1:69520-78028 GCF_030028575.1 Malurus melanocephalus
TCTGAGGGCTCTGAGGGCTCTGAAAGCTCTGAGGGCTCTGAGGGTTCTGAGGGCTCTGAGGGCGCCGCGGCCCCGCCCTGTCCGCGTTCCCGACCGTTGCGTCACCGCGCCGCGTGCGGCCCGGGCGGCGTCCTGCGTCACGGCCTCTCGACCAATCAGCGGCCGCGGCCCGGCCGCGTTCCACCAATGGGCGCGGGGCGGATGCGGGCAGGGGAAGGAGAAGGAGCGCGGAGCCAGCGAGGCGGCGGCGGCACAAAATGGCGGCGGCGGCGGGAGGYGGCGGCCCCGTAGGCCCTCAGGCGGCCAGCGCGGTCCCCGCTCCGGTCCCGGGCCCCGGCGCGGTGCTGATCGGCGACCGGCTCTACTCGGGCGTGCTGATCACGCTGGAAAACTGCCTKCTCCCCGAGCACACGCTGCGCTTCACGCCGTCCATGAGCAGCGGCCTCGACCCGGACACCGAGACCGAGCTGCGCGTCACCGGCTGCGAGCTCATCCAGGCGGCCGGGATYCTGCTGCGACTGCCGCAGGTGGGGCTGGGCGCGGGCGGGGAGGGGGTCGGGACTGAGAGGGGCCTTTCTTTGTGCGGGCCTGGATCTCTCGGTTACCGGCCGGGCAGGCCGCGGGGCTGTCCCGCAGTTACCGGCCGGGGAGACCGCGGGGCCGGCCCGCAGTTACCGGCCGAGGAGACCGCGGGGCCGCCCGCAGTTACCGGCTGGGACGGCCGCTGGGCCATCCGGTGTTCGGGGGTCGTTCCGGGCCTTTGCGGCCTTCCCCGGCCGCTGGCTGCAGGAAGCGGGTGATGTCAGCGCCTTTCCTGCGCCGCCCCCGCCGCCTCCGGGTGACGATCGGGGATTGTGYAAAGAAGGATTTCTTAAGACTCCTTTGGAGCCTTGGTGACCCCGGGAAGGTTTTATTTCCCGGAGGACTTAAGTCCAAACAGCCTCGTTGTTCTCGGAGTGTAAAACTTTCCAGGCACCTTTCAGCTTCCGAGTCTTAGCATATTCAAACATATGCAAATCACGACGTTATTAGATTTCTCCTTTTTTCCACGCCCCAAAAGCTAATTTGTTTTCTTGTGTACTTTCATAACTTTCAATTTTAGTGGGTTTTAGTGGTTTTTTTTCCCTTTTGTTTATAGTTAATCAATTTGGAATATATTTCCACATTTTTTATAAAAAGAATTTGGGATTTAATGTATGTATTTGACTTGTAGACACTATTTACAGCATTGTTAACGTTTTGGGCAACTTACTTAAGTAATAGTTCTAGGATTTTTTTAGATTGAAAAATTTCAGTGTTTTTTTAGACTGCTGAACTTCCTCCCATGCTTAATTACTGTTCTGGGTTTTAAATCTGTTGAAATTTCTTTTTGGGACTGGTAGCTTTGTTCATACCTGTTGTTATCTCTTTTTTTAGGTGGCTATGGCTACAGGACAGGTGCTATTCCAGCGTTTTTTTTATACCAAGTCTTTTGTGAAGCATTCCATGGAGGTAAGAAAGCATTAAATKACATTTGTAGCCGTATTTATCTTCTGATCTCTTTTGCCAAGTTGTCATCTGAGATGGGATCAGTTTTAGGAACTAACTTGGAGGTTATAGTTATAGATCAACGTGATTTTATAAGGCTCTGTAATAGTGATTTTTGTTAAATATTTCGCGTTTCCTTGTTTTACTACTTTTTTTTTTTTTTCTTTTATCCTTTCTTAAGCTAAGGGCAGAGCTGAGTTCCTGAGCTGGAATTGATTTATTATATAAAATACTCTATTTTATCCTTATTTTTCAGCATGTGTCCATGGCCTGTGTCCATCTGGCATCCAAAATTGAGGAAGCCCCCAGACGCATTCGGGATGTGATCAATGTGTTCCATCGCCTCAGACACCTGAGGGAGAAAAAGTAAGCTGAGAACTCAGAATAATCTGAAGTACTTGTGTTTTAATTATTTAATTATTAATTTTTATGGTGGCATCATTCCCTGCTTCCTAAATCAGGGAGTAACTTGAAGGGATCTCATGAAGCGAGCTGGCCTGTTTTATTAAACAAATAAAATGTTATTTATTATAAAATAAGTGTTATTTGTTAAATAAATAAAATAGGAAATAAAAAAAATAATTTTGATGGTAAATAAATAATGGTATATTTTGTTTTAACACAACCCAGCCTGCAAATGAGACCCCTTTGAGGTTAAGAGGATCATCTTCTTGTCTTGCAGAAAACCTGTGCCTCTAATATTGGATCAAGAATATGTGAACTTGAAGAATCAAATAATTAAGGCAGAAAGAAGAGTGTTGAAGGAGTTGGGATTTTGTGTCCATGTGAAGCACCCTCACAAGGTTTGTACTGTATAAATTCACTCATGAACAATGTTTTCATGTTCTGTAATTCTTCGAGGAGGCTGCATGGAAGCTCTGTGTACATGATAATTAGTGAATTCAGTGAGATTTAGTTTCTTACCATCCTGATGTTTTCTTTCTCATTTAAGAGACTCTTACTAATTGGTCTCGTATCACTGCTGAGTGACGGCGAGGTGGATGCAGGTGCTCAGTATTCCTCGAAGTCAAATTGGAGCAGTAGGTAGCTTTGGTGGTAGAAAACATCCCCTTGACATAGAGCCCTGAGCAGGAAGGAATTTGGAGATCTGGGGTTGTCATGGTCACTCCTTGTGGAAACGTGCTGAGGTATCAAACCCATGTGAGCCAGTTTAGTGGCTGTGTGTGATCAAACCACACTAAGGTGGCTAGAAATGAGACCAGGCTGGATATAAAATACAATTTTCTTTCTTTGCGATGTTTAAATTGTGTCTTAACTGGTCAGAGAACTTCCTGCTCCTGTGCCAGCACAGTTTTGGATCTTGCTCTTTTCTCCTCTAAAAACTCGTGTTCAGAGCCTTCTTTTTGATCCTGTTTGACCTTCAGAAATTTCTCTCATCCTCCACCCCAGAGGGCAGCTGTCCTTCTGYTAATTGGTGTGAATTTTGCCTTTAGTCTTTTTTCTTGCAGCCTTGTTTTCCTTCCAAACYGAAGGAAAATCCCTTAGAACTGAACAAACCATGGCACATTGTTAGGTCTGTTCTCTCCAAACACTGCCACATTCCCTCAGTGCTGATTTTAGCAAGCAGCTTTTCCTCCCAGAGTGCAGCTAAAAACATTAGTGTGGTGTGTAGGAGAACAAAACACCCAAGAGAAAGCAGAACACTTGGCTGAGTAAGGATGGAAGGGTTTGGAAGATGGAGAGCTGGGAATGTCAGAAGCTGTGTGGATAAACACTGGGGATAGTGCAAACACTTCATATGCAGTGATTTAGGCCTTGAAAGAGGATAACAGATGCCTCATGGATGTCCCTCTGAAATAAGGAGGTGGCTCTCCAGATGCTGGTTAATAACTCAATAACCCATATCTTCCAGATAATCGTTATGTACCTTCAGGTATTAGAATGTGAACGTAACCAACACCTGGTCCAGACCTCATGGTAAGTTGATTTTCTTTGTTCTAAGAGACCAGAAGGGGCAGTAGCAGAAATATGTCACTTGAGGCACTGGGGCAGCATTGCTCAGCAGTGCTTGGGGCCACACCAGACAGCTCCACTGTCCTTGGTGTGCCCCAAACTACTTCCCAAATGTTGATCGGCCTCTTAAGTTAGAGGCGCTGTTTTTATGGTAAGGTAGCTTTCCACCCTGACTTCTCACTTCCCTCCTGTCTGCTCTCACTTTCCAGCTCAAGGGGAAAGGTTGGGTGGGTTAGAGTTGTTCCCTTGGGTTCTTGTTCTTCAGAGCAATCTAGGTGTAGTTCAAGTCTGTTCCCAGTGCTGGGGAATGGCTTTTCTCAGGGTTTGAGCTCGATTACAGGTGTATCAAAAAGAAATTTCTTTTATCTGTGTGCATAATGAGAGATGTCACCTTTTAAGACTGGATAAATGGATAGCCTGGATTCATATTTGCCAAGAAATGTTCTSTGCCTTATTGCTCTCATTTAATAAATATTTGCTCGGGGGTGGGAAGCTTCTGTAAAATTCCACGTCTTAAACTTTTTAACAATTAAGTAACGCTCATTAAACCATAATGCTTTTTAACAATACCAATGGTCTTAAAAAAAAAATCAAACAACCTTTAGTGAATCCAAAGACCATATTTCTGCTGACTGAACTGTCTGGTACTGTGACCTGTGTGTAGAGAACCAGTTTTGACTTTTCTTTTCTGTACTCTTTTGATCAAAGGGTAGCCTCTGAGGGTAAGTGACTAAGACTTCTCCTCTGCTGCCCATGGTGCAGGGATAGCTGCCGTCTTCAGTCAACCCAAAGCTCTCCAAAGAGAAGGCTGGCTCTAGACAGGTGGTATAATACATGATAGTAGAGTAACTGGCCAACTGCTTCTTGTGCTTCTATTTTTATTTTTTTTTTTACTGTGCATTTTTTGACTGTTTGTAATATTTGATATAACCTGACCGTTGAAGTTCTGAAAGATTTTCTTTTTTTATTTTTTTTAAAAGTTCTAATTCTCTTAACTGTTAAATGTGATGTGTTTTTATACGATAAAGCAAATTAAGGTGGGGTTTAAGTTTTAAAAAGGGATGAATTAACAACAAAAAAAAAAAATGAATAGTTTCCATTTGTAAACTAGTATATGTGTGAAACTTGGAGAGAAAATGTGATATTTAGTGACAGCTCCCAGCAGCATTGCATGGAGCAGTGGATGGGAGCTGTGGAGTGCTCACTGCCAGGAATCTGCTTGTTATGGAAAGAGGGAGAGGGAGGGAGGGAGAGAAGGAATTACTCCAGTTGAAAAAGGGGTCAGATGTTACAGTACCACATCTGTGTGCTCACAGTGGGTATCCAGTATAACTGGGTTTTGAAATGTGCATTTTTACAACATTGCCTTTTTCTTAAGATATTGTGACAAGGATTCATTTCCTCCTGGGTCTGACTGAGCCCACAGGGAACATGTGCAGAGGCCAAACTCAGAAGCTGGCATATTTTACAATTTGTCAAATCAGAAAAAAGCTTTGTAGCTTCCAGTTTGAAATTTCCCTTTCTTTTTATCACTTCTTTGGCCAAAAGCTTTGTGCTCTCTTTGTAGTGGGATGTGAACAGGTTTAGAAGTTCCTTTCTCCCAGAAAGATGAGCTGATGGTTAATGTTGCTCCTTTGAATAAACAAAAGCAGAGGACAGGTGGGAGTTGGATATTTCTGGGATTCAAATTCCTTCTGCCTGGCCTGTGGTCTTTGCTTTGGATATCTTGGGGGTCAGTGAATCCTTGTATACTGGGTACCCACATTGGTTAATTGGTTAATTACTACTTTCAAATACTATTATAAGGATTTTTATTGTGTCTGGTTTTAGTTTTTCTCCACCTGATATTTTATTGATGTATGTGCTCCCAAGTCTAGATCTTCTAAAGCACATCAGCTGACACATTCACAGGAATTTACTTTGTGTATTTAAGATTTAACAGCAATAATGCTTAAGTGTACTGACTGGAATATGTGCAATATTTTACAGTTTTCTCATTCTGTGAATATTCATTTTAAGCAACCCTTACTGAAATGGGACAATTTGGAAACCTTATTTCATGTGCCAAAGAGGAGATCTGCCTGAATACGGACTGTTCTCCTGAACTGACGTTCCCAAACACCCCRATTCCTCCTATGGCTGACTTTTTGCATCAAAAAGAATTCTGTTCTGGATGGAAACAGAGGACACCTTAAAGCCCAGTGGAARTTGAGCTGTGCTGAAGAGAACTGCATTTCATGGGAGAACTGCTCCAGGAGCTGCAGCTTTTGCCAAACATCTGGTTCTGCCCTATTGCAGGGGAACATGTGAAACCTAAAATTCTCTGAGTATTTCTGACCACACTGTATGTTGTCTGATGAAAAGAACTTGTTTTATTGCATGAGAGCAGGCCAGTAGAGATCCAGCAGGAAAAGTGAAGTTAAAATTGGTTCTCTTCTCACCACTGAATTTTCAGCAGTCAGACTTTGTTTCTGTCACACATCCCTCCCCTTGAGGGATTTACCTTAGTTATTTTTTTATTTTTATTAAGTAAAATCATTCAGCTTCTCTTGAAATTTACAGGAGTATAATGTTGAATTCTAGAATGCAGAAAGAAATAGCCTTTATAGAAATAAAACCAAGTCCAAAAACAAAAAAAAAAAAAAAAGAATCCCAGAGAGCTTTGCAGTGCCTTTCAACCTTCTGTTGTCTCTGTCTTTCAGGAATTACATGAACGACAGCCTGAGAACAGATGTTTTTGTGAGGTTCCAGCCAGAAAGCATTGCCTGTGCCTGCATTTACCTGGCAGCCAGGACACTGGAGGTGAGCCATGCTTCCATGGATTTGGAGTTTTTTTTTTTAAACCTCTCTGAGGGGAGCAGAAATCTGAGCTCTGTCCTTTTCTCCTTTTCAGATCCCACTTCCAAATCGCCCACATTGGTTTTTACTGTTCGGAGCAACGGAGGAAGAAATTCAAGAAATCTGCTTAAAAATCTTGCAGCTCTACACGAGGAAAAAGGTTTGGTTCTTTTTCATGTTGGGAACCTTCAGAAAAGGCTGCAGCTCAGAACAGGAGTTAAAAATTTTAATTTTGTTTGAAACCAGCTCCAAGTGAACAAAGAGCAGTCTCTGTCTGGGACTCCTTGGGTTTTTATTCCCCTCCCTGGGAGTGAGTAACCAGGAAATTCAGTTCCCTGAGTGTTCTCACAAGCAGTGCTCCTGTGTTCACAGGTGGATTTATCTGATCTGGAAAGTAAAATAGAGAAGAAGAAATTGGCTATTGAAGAAGCAAAAGCACAAGCTAAAGGTCTGGTACCTGAGGGAGTCCCGAGCTTGGATAACACATCGGGATTTTCCCCTATYCCAAAAAATGGTAAATAGTGGATAACTCATTTTTAATAACTCTTTCACATCTTTCATGTATATTTACCCTTTTGGGATGCATTTACAAGTGTGGTTTGGGKTTTGTTGGGGKTTTTTTTTAGGCTGGCTTCTGGCACTGCTCAACTGGCAGAGTTTGAATAGCATTGTAGCTTTGTGATTTCTTGAATCAGATAAAAGCCAAAATCAAATTAGTCTGAAATTAAGACTAGTTTAAACTCATATAGGCCAGGGGCTTGCTTTTATGTGGATTTGGCARTTAACTCAAATACTTGCCACTGGCATGTTGTGCTACAGCAATATTGAAGCAGAGGTGCTCTGGCAAGGGGAACATTTTGGGATTTTGGGTGGGGGGAATTCGTTGGTTGAAAGTTCCCAGTCTGGTGCCTGTCTCACCTAGAAGACAACATTTACCATCTCTCCCACTTTACCTTTAAACCATACTGAATAACTGGCAAGAGAAGGAAGGTGATTTTCTGCCTTCTCTCACAGTTCACTCCCTGGGGTGACTCCAATACTTGAGCAGAAACGTTTCAGATGAATTTCTGCCTTCCGTGGAACTTGTTCAGATCTGTTTGTGGGTGGCTGTGTGTGCACACGTGGGCAAAGTGCAGCTGTGCTGTTCTGGTTATCCCAGACAGGAGCTGAGGGGASCCTTCAGTCCTTTCAGGTACTTTCCAGACAGGTAACAAAGGCTTCTTTCTGCAGAGTCTCCAAAAGAGGTTAAAGGAAATAAACCTTCACCGCTACCTGTGCAGGCAATGAAGAATGCTAAAAGGAAAACAGAGGGAGCCAAAAGAACCAGCTCCAACAGCCCGGTGAACGGGTAAGGTTTCAGAGGGAGGCAGCTGATTTTTCTCCTGTGATTATTTGGAACAAAAGAACTGAGTGTTCATTGTCTGTTGCAGTGTCCAGAAAGGAAGGGAGAGCAGAAGTCGAAGCGGAAGCCGAGATCAGAGTTACTCGAGATCACCGTCRAGGTCTGCATCCCCAAAGCACAGGTAGGGCGTGCTCCCAGAGCCACCCAGGCTCCCATTTCCTTTGATAATTCATCACCACGAGGCTGGGAGGTGAGGTTAAACTCGTTCAACTCCACAATAACTCCAAATGTGGGGGTTTACAGTGTTACTGTAACTGAAGCTGGGTAAAGGGATGAGAGTTCCTCAAAATCAGTGTTTTTACAGCAGCCAGATGTAAGTTTAGGACACAAGATGAATTTTYGTGGGGTACTGAACAGCAAAATGCAAGATGAAGTTTTTATAACTGAAGAAAATCTCGTTTTTTTTCTAGGAAAAGTGAGAGTTACTCCACATCCAGCGGCTCCAAATCTCACAGCCGCTCACGGAGCCGCAGCGATTCCCCTCCGAGGCAATTCAACCACAGCTCCGGCTACAAAGGCTCCAAAGTCCGCAGCTACAAGAAATCCAAAGACTACAAATACTCCGCTCACAAAGCGCGCAAATCGCGCAGCCGGAGCTCGTCCCGCTCGCGCAGCCGCTCCCGCGAGCGCTCCGACCACTCGGGCAAGTACAAGAAGAAGAGTCACTACTACCGCAACCACCGGCACGAGCGCTCCCGCTCCTACGAGCGCGCCGGGCACCGCTACGAGCGCGAGCACCCGGGCCACAGCCGGCACCGCCGGTGAGC
>NW_026624198.1:79128-81627 GCF_030028575.1 Malurus melanocephalus
GGAATTCCCTCTGGTGGGCCAGGGCTGATTCCCTCWGCACCCTGAGCACAGCCAGGCTGCTCCCCTCAGAATTTCCCCATGGAGGGAGCTCTTCCCTGGTGGCCCCTGCAGGGTCACTGTGGTTTGTGAGCCACCCCTCATTTGAGTCGTGTTTTGCTCRTCCATGAATCCAAAGGAAAGCCTGCCAGATTGGGAAGCCGTGGCTGTCACTGTCACCYGCTCCCACTGCTGCTCCTGTGCTGCCCTTTTGGGATTTCCAGTCCTGCAGGCAGCAGCCCTGGGGCCTTGGAATGCTCCTCAAGCCSCTGGGAGTGGTTTGGTGCTAACAACACCCTTTTTTCATACTGGCTCCATGATGTTGTACAGGTGGGAGGTGATTTTTTTTTTTTAGACCTGTTGCCTATATTAGGTTCTCCATGTGTATATATATATTTTGCAGTGTTACAGTACAGTATGGGAAAATGGCCTYCCTAAGCCTTTACACTTTACCCACGATGTAAATAAGCATTTGTTTAATACAGGTGAAGATATATACAGAAAATTCAAAACTTGAATTCTATCAAAAAAAAAAAGCAAACTTGTGTAGAAAATTCTGATAAATGTGAAAGTATTTAGCTCTGTGCATTGAGAGTAGTATATTTTTATCTGTGCAATGCTGTGTGCGGGCCACCAGCTCAGAAGACGTTTCCTTTATATCCATTTGAAGTGGTTGGAAATTCTTTACTCAGGATCTTTGACACTCTGAAGAATTAGTAGTTCTGTCGGTCTGCATGCTTGATGAACAGAGCATTTAAAAACCAATTAGCAGAGCCCCACAGCCCAGTAGTATCAGTTCTAGTGGTATATCTGAGCTGTTACTCTCATGCTCCCTAATTTCATTAAAGTATTTGATTTTCTATGACATTCACTGGAGAGTAGTTTCTTATGAGCTACACCACTTKTGCCTACTCATAAGGAAAGAAATTTGTGCAGAATGAAAGATTTTCAAATTGTTGCAGTTTCAAGACTTGGCATTAAATCCCTGTTTCCTTAAAGACAGGAATTTTGGGCACCTCTGCAGTGAACACCAAACATAACATCCCCAAATCCACAAAGATCTGGGATGGAAAATGTGTTTTTGTCACTTCAGGAGTGGCTGGAAGATCCCAGCTGAGTTTCTTGAGCTGTTTTGGCTCTGAGCTCCTCCCCTGGGTGAGGAGGAAGAGCTGGGGTTGATCTCTCGAGGTTGCTGGGCTTTGGGAGAATCCCATCCCTTGATGGGCTTGGAAGGATGAAAATGGTGCAGTGGCTGAACATTTGGGGTGGGTTTGGTGTGGGGGAAACTGGGACATTTGGGGGAGCTCACCTGAAATAAAGAGCCCCACGTGAACCTGTGTGTGTGAACAGCTCTGAGCTCAGCAGAGCTTTGTTTTCTCACCCKCTGCTGTGCCTCTCAGCCCTCAGAACCTCTCTCAGCTCTGATTTCTGTTTCAGAGCAGAAGGAATTGCAGGTGAACACAAAGTGATGTTCTGGCCCTGGGCAGAGTTTGAAAGGACACCACTGAAACCTTGTAGAAGACATTGCAGTCTTGGCTGGGTGCTGATTCTCATTCCTCATTAAATCCCACTGCTCTTCCCTCAAATAAAGCCTGCTACCTGCTCTGGCCACCCAGCCTCATCCATCCTGGAAAATATTTCATRTTTTYMAAAAAAAAMGGTTCACCCAGCCCTGAATTCACTGTCAGCCACCAAAGCTTTCCTTTCCCAGGTGAGAGCCCAAAGAATTATTTCCCAGAGGTTGCCAATYCCAGCTGTGCAGAATTCCAGCTCTGCCAACAGCTCCCAAACATAAAGAGGTCGCTGAGCAGTTTTAGGCTTGATGGGGATTTTTTTTTTTAAAGATTTTCTGAACCCAGCAGCCTGCTGCTGGAAAAGGAAATGTTTCTGAAATGCACACGGTCCACGKGGGAAGGAAGGTAATGGATTAAAGCACCTGCAAAAAAAAAGAGAGTTCCTGTTTGTGAGACAGAAGCTGCTGGAATGGAGCTTTGTTTGCAAGAAAGGAGCCAAACAGGTATCGGTATCCAGGGCAGCCTGGATYCCTGCCACATCTGATGTGTGCTCCCAGATGAGCTTTCCCAGCTTCGGGGAATRAATCCAGCCTGTTCCAGGAGCCACTGGGCAGCTTTGCTCACAGCCAGCGCTGAGCTGGGGGAAATGTCTGGAAGGATTTTATCATCATCATCTCCCTTGGGAATGTGATGGCAACATCAAATCTGAGTTAAATTTATGTTTTACATAAAAATCCTGTACGTTTTCGGAGCTGTTGCAGGTATTTAGAATTAAATCAATGAAAGGGAAACGGGGCAGACTGAGCAGCTGTTTTGAGGCTTTTCTGCAGCATTTTCAAGACTTCAAGTTTCCAAATCTTTGTTCTTCCGTTTCTCCCAAGGGGAGGTTTGTCCTTGACCTCCAGCAGGATGAAATGAGTTTTAAAAGCATAGTGATGCTGAAATAAGA
>NW_026624198.1:82182-85627 GCF_030028575.1 Malurus melanocephalus
GGGATGGGCTCGGGTCACTGTGGGAGGGGGAAGAGCCGATTCCCATCCCCTGCCCGCTCCCCGAGCCCGTTCCGTCCCTGCCCCGGAGCCGGCGGGGGAGGCGCCGCGGCGGGGGCGGGTCCGGGGCCGCTCCGCATCGCTCAGGTTGAGAACCGCGTGGGGTTAAGGAGCCACGGGAAAGGAGCGGAGCGGAGCGAACCGAGACGAACCGGGCTGAACCGAGCCGAACCGGGCCAACCGGGCCGAGGCAGGATGGCCCAGCCGCGCTGCCGCTCCGTGCTCATCACCGGCTGCAGCCGCGGCATCGGGCTGGGGCTGGTGCGGGGGCTCGCAGCCGCCAACCCCTCCCCGGATTTGGTGTTCGCGACCTGCCGCTACCCCGAYAAGGCGCAGGTAAAGCGGGGAGGGGGCGCCGGGGCTCCCCGGAGCGGGGTCAGGGCGGCGGGAGGGAGGAGAAGGAGCTCGGGAAGCGCGGAGCACCTCGAGCATCCCTGAGCAGGCAGCGAGAGCCCGCGGGGGGACGGAGCCGGGGCTGAGCTCCGAGCGGGGCCGGGGAGCTCTCCGGGGCTGGAGAGGGGATATCGATGATGGGGAATGATCCCGGGAGGAGCAGAGCGAGCGGGACGCGGCCGGGCAGAGCCGGGAGCTGCAGCATCTCCAGCGCTTCTGCACCTCCTTTCCTTTACCCCCGAGTTCTCGCTGGATTTGCCTCTGGAGGGCTCTGTCCCGTCCCGCTCCGCTTTTTTAGGGTCCGGAAACCTGCAGGGACAGACCATCCCTCAAAAACCTTCCAGTGGACCCACCGCAGCTTCCCTTCTCCCTCCCCGCGGCGGGTCCGTGTCCCTGCARGAGCTGCGCTCTCTCTGCCTCTTTTTCTCTGCAACAAGTGACAAAACCCAAAAGAGCCWTGAGTTAAACCCCTCTGGGCTGGGCAGGGATCGGAGTTTCTGCTGGGAACGGGAGCTTTTGTCACCTGCGGCTGCTGGGTCCGCTCGCAGCCCTCTCYCCTTTCAGCTCCCGCCTCTGCTGCTGCAGCATCGCAGGAATTTTGGGACTMTTTCCCCATCCCTAAACTCTTACAAATTCCCGCCAGACAAATTTCGGACACATCTGAAAGCTTTGGGAAACGAATCGATGGGGGTTATCAGTCTGTGATCAGAAACATCTCCAGGCTGAGCTCCGTTCCCCTCAGCCAGGCAGAATTTGGGCAGCAGAGATGCTCACAGGTATCCATCCCCCATTCCATCCCCCATTCCATCCCCCATTCCATCCCCCGGCGCTCCAGAGCTGCAGGAGCACCTGAAATTCCTCCAAAATGCCCCAGGAATTTGGAATTTTGCCCTGTCCCCGCATCTCCCCAATTTCCAGCGTGGCTGCCCCGGCGAAATGCAAATTCCCCGGCACGTGCGGAGGGAAACCGAGCCGTTTCTGTTCCTTCGGGGGGTTTGATTCAAATCCTTCAGGGGGGTTCATTCAAATCCTTTGGGAGGGTTCATTCAAATTCTTCGGGGGGTTTGATTCAAATCCTTCAGGGGGGGGTTGATTCAAATCCTTTGGGGGGTTTTGATTCAGATCCTTCACAAGGGTTTGATTCAAATCCTTTGGGGTGTTCAAGTTCTTTGGGGGGCTTTGATTCAAATCCTTCGGGGGCTTTGATTCAGATCTTTTGGGGGGTTTTGATTCATTTCGTACAAACTGGGAGCACTCAATAAGCCAAACACAGGAATTATTTAATGCTGAGCTACATAAAACCTTGAAAAGGTGGCTCTGGGGCAGCCCCCCGAGGATTTGGGGCAGCCCCTGAGGATATGGGGCAGCCCTNGGGGGGCTTTGATTCAAATCCTTCGGGGGCTTTGATTCAGATCTTTTGGGGGGTTTTGATTCATTTCGTACAAACTGGGAGCACTCAATAAGCCAAACACAGGAATTATTTAATGCTGAGCTACATAAAACCTTGAAAAGGTGGCTCTGGGGCAGCCCCCCGAGGATTTGGGGCAGCCCCCGAGGATTTGGGGCAGCCCTCAAGGATGTGGGGCAGACTCCGAGGATTTGGGGCAGCCTCCGAGGATTTGGGGCCGCCCCCGAGGATTTGGGGCAGCCTCCGAGGATTTGGGGCAGCCCCCGAGGATTTGGAACAGCCCCCGAGGATTTGGGGCAGCCCCCGAGGATGTGGGGCAATCCCCGAGGATTTGGGGCAGCCCCCGAGGATGTGGGGCAGGGCTGGCCCGGTAACACCTGCAGTCTGAGCTCAGCTTCTCCAGCATCTTCTGCTGCCCCACAGGTACTTCAGAATCAGAAAGAAATACCCGAATTATTTAAAAAACCTCCAGCAAAAGGTCCATTTAAGACATTTCTGAATAAAAGCGCAGACCCAGCGCAGCAAGGCAGGGATCAGGTGCCTTTCGGGTGGCTGTGACCCCCCTGAGCCCCTCCTGAGCAGGGTTCAGTGCCTCCTGTTCCCGTTTAACTCCGGTTACCCGAGCTGGCAGCCGGCCCAGCCCCATTTCCTCGGAGCGATCGATTGCACAAGAGCTGCAGCAGCGGCGCAGGAAAGCGGCACAAAATCCGACCCTAGATCGAAATCTCCCCGCGCGTTTGTTTGTCCCGAAGCTGAGGGAGGTTCTTTCCCGATTTCTCACCGCGATGCTTTCGAATCCATCACACGGGGAAAGCCAAACCTTTCCTCGGGCAGGAAAATCTTCCCGGAAAACTTTACCCGTGGCAAAACTCATCGGGTGCCGATCGTGTGCTTGGAAAATGCGCAGCGAAAAGGCTGCGGAGCTGCCCGGGAAGATGAAACAACTTTCAGACGGCTGGCGAGAGTCTGGGTCACTCCTGGCTGCCGGGAGAAACCTGGAAAACCTTTGGCACGGAGTTTCTCTGGCCACGAGCCACGTTCCAGTAACCCCAGCGGTGATTCTGCTGGCCACATGGGCTACATCCCAAGCGCTTTTTTTAATTTTTTTTTTTTTTTTTAGGGGGGCAAGTTTTGTCCTCGGTGGCTCGGGGTGGGTTTTTGTTCTTCCTAAGGACCTCCAGGCCGTGCGCTGCGCTTTGGCAGGACATCAATGGAAAGCTTTGCAGCCGGCTGTGAGCGTAATTTCTAACAGATGCCTTTGCAAAAGGCCACGAGGGAGAGAGAGGAATCTTTGCCGAAGGTACCGCGGCGCTTTCACCGGCGTTATCTGCGCCATCTGCGGCTGCCACGAAACCTCCTGACCCTCGGCGAGCCGGTCCCGGGGCTGGCACGGGGGCGAGAACGAACCTGCCCAGCCCCCGGCACCGGGAATTTCGGTCACTGGAGCATCCAAAGGGTGCTCGGCTCCGAYCTGGCAGTGCTCAGAGTGGTAGCAAAGGTTCACTGATTTTCTTGTGGTTTTTATTTTTTTTTTCCTGCTCAGAGTGGAAGTTTGCTTTCGCTGATTTTCCAGTCAAATTTTGGGCA
>NW_026624198.1:85678-87573 GCF_030028575.1 Malurus melanocephalus
CAGATTTATGTCAAAATCCCAGGATCCAGATTTACCTCGAACTCCCAGGGTTCAGATTTATGTCAAAATCCCAGGATCCAGATTTACCTCGAACTTCCAGAGTTCAGGTTCATTTTGAACTCCCAGAATTCAGGTTCATGTTGAAATCCTGCAGTTCAGGTTCATTTTGAACTCCCAGAGCTTGGGTTCATGTTGAAATCCTGGGGTTCAGATTTATCTGGAACTCCCTGAGCTTGGGTTCATTTTGAATTCCCAGAATTCGGGTTCATGTTGAAATCCCAGGGTTCAAATTTATCTGGAACTCCCAGGGTTCAGATTCATGTTGAAATTCCGGGGTTCAGATTTATCTGGAACTCCCTGAGCTTGGGTTAATTTTGAACTCCCAGAATTCAGATTCATCTGGAACTCCCAGAATTCAGGTTCATTTCGAACTCCCAGGTTCAGATTTATCTGGAAATCTTGGGGTTCAGATTTATCTGGAACCCCCAGAATTCAGGTCCACATTGAACTCCCAGGGTTCAGGTTCATTTTGAACTCTCAGGATTCAGAATAATTTTGAAATCCCAGAATTTGGGCTCCTCCTCTCCAGAGATTGGCACTGCAGGCTCAGTTTGGGGCACATGGAATGAGCTTTKCCCAGCCAAGATTTGTTTGTTGGGATTTTCTCTGCACATCCAGCTCAGTTTTTTTTTCTCTTCACAGCCATTCAGGTGCTCTAATTTTGGTTCCCCCTCTGTTCTTTTGGTGACCATATGAAAAATCTGCCTCAATCCAAGTGAACAATCTCCCTCTTCCTCTCCTGTCTTAGAGGATGAACCTGAAGAGCAGCAATTTTGGACAGTTCCTATAAATTTTCCTCTGGTTTATCAGAGAGGCATTTTCCCGTTGTGAAGCTGAAGGAAAGGATGGGCCGAGCTTAAATGAAAATATTTTTAAAAATAATCTCCCAGATTTTAACTTTATTTAATAATAAAAAAATCCTCTTTTTAGAGGAAAAAATTTCATCTTTTTAGAGAAAAAATTTCCATCTTTTATAGGAAAAATTTCCTCTTTTTGGAGGAAAAATTTCCTCTTTTTAGAGAAAAAATTTCCTCTTTTTAGAGGAAAAATTTCCACTTTTTAGAGGAAAAATTTCCTCTTTTTAGAGGAAAAGTGATTAAATAAACCAAGCTTCTGGTAAATACAGCCCCACCCTGGGCACGAATCCCTCATCAGGGTGATGAATGAATATTTTGGAGCCCCTAAAGAACAGAGAAAAAAGAACCTGACTTTCGAGAGACGCTGCAAAATCTGCCTTCTCTCCCGTAATTCCCAACTTTGGGCTAATAATTCTCAACATCTGCTGCTTTTTCATRTGAGCCCGAGCTGGCAGCACTTGTGAAAACTCCAATTGTGGGGCTGAGCAGCTCCAAGGTGGCCCGGGAGGAACATTTGTTTAACAAATGGGCTGCAGATCACACGATAACAGCAGCAGATAAGCGCTGCCCCTGCTGGAAAAGCATCCTCGGAGCTCCTCCGGCCGCGTTCTGATTCCAATCTGGAATCAGAGCCTCCAAATCTGCGAAATTTTCCCGGTGTCCTCCTGTTTGTGCTGTCCAGGGGTTGGAATTCTCCCCGCGCTCCGATTTTTCTTCTTCCTCCGTTCTGCTTTCCCATAAAAGGGAAAAATTTTGTCCTAAAGGAGAGTTAAAGGAGAGTTATTTGCTCTTAAAAACGGAGTAGTTCCTTCTCTGATGGTGAAAATAAATCCCAGAGCTGTGGGATGGCAGCGCAGGAGCATCTCCCGCTCCTCGGGCTCTCCCCGAGTCCTGGAGGTCAGAATTTCTCCTTTTCTTCTCCCTCTCGRGGAATTTTTCCCCATTTTTGTCTCTATCGTTGTTGTCGCTTCTTTACCT